>NC_135909.1:3628620-3876120 GCF_964194155.1 Cetorhinus maximus
AGGGGTTGCTGCTCTGTTGGAGATGCTGTTCCTCAGCTGAGGCATTAAATGGAGGGCCCCACCTGCCCTCTCAGGTGCACGTAAAAGATCGTATATTCACAAAAGAAATGGATAAATTTTTGGATATTAGGGGTAGGGAGAGAAAGCGGGGGATGTGGCGTTGAGATAGAGGATCAACCACGATCATATTGAATGGCGGAGCAGGCTTGAAGGGCCGAATGGCCTCCTCCTGCTCCTAGTTTCTACGTTTCTATCCCGCGGGTGCTATTTTGAAGAAAGAGCAGGCGGGGGGGGGGATTTCTCTCCGTGGTCCTGGGACTGATATTTATTCTTCAACCGACATCACTGAAATGGGCTATCTGATCATGATCACAGTGTTATTTGTGGGATCTTGCTGTGTGGAATTTGGCTGCCGTGTTTCCTTCATCACACCATTGGCTGCACTTCAAGAAGTGGCTTAGATAAGAAAATATGAGCCTCTGATAGTACAAACATACGAAATAGGGGTAGAAGTAGGCCATTCGGCCCCTCGAGCCTGCCCTGTCATTCAATAAGATCAGGGCTGATCTGTTTGTGTTTCGAGTTCCACGTTCCCATCTACCCCCCGATAACCTTTGATCCCCTTGCCTAACAAGAACCTATCTACCTCCGCCTTAAAAATATTCAGTGACCCCGCCTTCACCACCTTCTGAGGCAGACAGTTCCAAAGTCGCACGACCCTCTGAGAGAAAAAATTTCTCCTCATCTCCGTCCCTAAAAGGGTGACCCCTAATTTTAAAACAGTGACCCCCCTAGTTCTGGACTCACCCACAAGAGGAAACATCCTTTCCACGTTCCACCTTGTCAAGGCCGTTCAGGGTCTTATACACTTCAATCAAACCACCCCCTCACTCTTCTAAACTCCAGTGGAAACAAGCCCAGTCTGTCCAACCTTTCCTCATAAGACAACCCAGCTCATTCCAGGTATCAATCTAGTAAACCTCCTCTGAACCGCCTCCAACGCGTTTACATCCTTCCTTAAATAAGGAGACCAAAACTGCACACAGTATTCGAGGTCATTGGCTGTGAAGCGTGTTGGGATATCCAGTGGTTGAGAGTTCCCTCCCTTTTCTCCAACAGTGGCCACGGTATCTTTAATGTGGTTTGACGCTCTACTGGAGGCGGGTCAATCTCAAACATTACCTCATCACCCGCCCCTCTCAGTACTGAGTTTAGACAGTCGGCCCTGCTATAATGGACTGAATTTTACGCTCCCCAGCCAGGTTTGTAGGTGGTGGGGTGGGGGGGAGTGCGGGTGGAGTGTTAAGTTCCTCGGGCGGGCTTCCCGCTGGGTTCCGTCCACCCCGACATCGCAGCGACTTTACGCCAGGGCGGGCGAGGCCTAGGCTGGTCCACCTTTGCCCCAGTTGAGGCCCTAATGTGGTCAACGATTGACCGCTTAAGGGCCGTTTCCCGCCCAGCCTCAATTTTGTAGGCCTGGCGGGAGGGGCTCTGGGGCAATGGGGGAGGCCTGGGTTCAGGCCTCGGATGGGATGGAATGGGGCATGGAGGGGGTGGGGCGGGCGCCTCCATCAGAAGCCCCCCTTTTGACATCGGGCGCCCTGTCCCCCGCTTAATGCCCGTGGGGCCTCCCCCCCCCACCCCGGCCCTCTCCCCCGACACTCCAAACTCCCCCGCTGCCCTCCAGCCACCCCTCCCACCCACCTCGGGCCGCCCCTGAACCTACCTGGTCCCAGGCTCCCGGGTCTTGAGCCCCGGGGACGGCTTGCAGTCCCGGTCTTGTCCACTGCAGCTCCTCCTGGCGCTGCGGGGGGCTGGAGAGCTGCCGGCCAATCAGGTCGGCCTGCCAGCTCTCGAAGGCGGGACTTCCTTCTGAGATAGAGAGAGAGAGAGAGGGAGAGAGATTTGGCGAGGGCGTGTTTCCCTCGTCGACCCTTTGGATGGCAGGACAGGGAACCCCGCCATCCCAAAATTCCTGGCCTACACGTCCGCTCCTTGGAAGCAAGTTGGCCTTCCCACTCGGAGAGGGCGTAAGACGGGGAGAGGAGAGAGAGAGTGTCTGTCCACCTCCGGGCGTCTCTCCCTGAAGTGTGAGGCTGTGTTGACAGAGTTTGATTGTCGCTGATGAACAGAAATATCACAAAATGGAAGAGGGAGAGAAGAGACCCTCATTCCCCTGAATTGGTGAATTCAACAGGGCGTTTCAAGCAACACTGGACCGGCTGGTTACTGAACCACCCCTCCCTGCCTTTCTCTCTTCTCTGAGTCCTTTTGTGCGAGTTGAAGGCAATTCCACACAGTGCTCTGTATCCTGAGATTGAAGTCCTTTTCTTGCTCAGTGCCGTTTCCCACACCTCTCCCTTCGCCCAGTAGAACGTGAGGCCCCCAGCAGTGAGGGGAGGCAGAGACGGTAATCTGTCGCTGTTACAAGGACGTGCTTTGCGACAATGCAATTTCTAATTTTGCCTCTTCCCGGCTGGAATTCTGAAGAGAAAAGTACTGGGGCCTCCTTTACAGGTGCTGACAAAAATACCCCGGCCTCTGCAATGCACACAATTTCTCACTTCGCCAAGTCGGATGAAGACGGACATTCAACCCCGCTGAAAGACCCCAGCCCTTGTCGACTCTCGCCACCCCGAGACTTTTCAAATGTTTCTGAGGCGAGGCATCAAAGTGCAATCACCTGTTCTGAAACAATAACTGCAGCAGACGCGAACTAAGAGAATTTCTCTGGAATATACAGCCAGCAAAGCACCTCCAGGGACCCCCCTGACAGAGCAGGGGGTGGAGAACAAAGGACAATGCTGTGTTGAACGTAGGTTGTTAAAGCCGTATGCCTTCTCTCCCCCCCTCCCCCTTCTCTCTCTCTTGGAAGTGCTGTGCCTAGTTTGCAAAGTCACCATCATGAGATGAGAAACTGACAGCAAACAGTGTTCTTTTTATAAAAATTCATTCACTAGCTCGGCCAGCATTTATTGCCTAAAGCACATTAGTAAAACCAGGAGGGTTTTTACAACGAACATCAATGTTTTTGTGGTCATCATCAGTTTTTTTATTTCCAGGTTTTTATGGAATTCAAATTGCACCATCTGCTGTGGTAGGATTTAAATCCCCATCCCCGGAGCATTACCCCGGGTCTCGAGAATACCAGTCCAGTGGCAATACCATTATGCTGCCACCTCCCCCGAAATGTTTTGTTTTATTTTGGGAAAAATAACGTGGAAATCTGTTCCACAGAACGGCACTCAGGAAGAAAGCTGAACAAAATGGCCCCAATGTGGAATCACCTCATCGAGACCAGTCAAGGAACGGCTAACTGTATACTCCTTTGTTTTATTTTTCATCAACTGTAAAATACGCTATAAGCCTATATCCTTACTCTGTCATTTGTACTGGTGTGTGTGTGTGTGTGTGTTTGTGTGTGTGTGTGTGTGTTTGTGTTTGTGTGTGTGTGTTTGTGTTTGTGTGTGTGTGTGTGTGTGTGTTTGTGTGTGGGTGTTTGTGTCTGTGTGTGTGTGTGGGTGTGTGTTTGTGTCTGTGTGTGTGTGTGTGTGTGGCTGTGCGTGTGTGTTTGTGTGGCTGTGCATGTGTGTTTGTGTGTGTGTGGCTGTGAGTATGTGGGAGTGTGTGTGTGTGGCTGTGCGTGTGTGTTGTGTGGCTGTACGTGTGTGTTTGTGTGTGTGTGGCTGTGAGTATGTGAGACTGTGTGTGTGGGTCTGTGTGTGTGGCTGTGAGTGACTGTGTGGCTGTGAGTGTGCTTGTGTGTGTGGCTGTGTGTGTGTGTGTGTGTATGGCTGTGCGTGTGTGTTTGTGTGTGTGTGGCTGTGAGTATGTGAGTGTGTGTGTGTGTGGGGCCGTGTGTGTGGCTGTGAGTGTGTGAGCATGTGTGTGGCTATGTGTGTGTGTGTGTGTGTGTGGGTCTGTATGTGTGGCTGTGAGTGTGTGTGTGTGTGGCTGTGTGTGTTTGAGTGTGTGTGTGTGTGGCTGTGAGTGTGTGAGCATGTGTGTGGCTGTGAGTGTGTGAGCATGTGTGTGGCTGTGTGTGTGTGTATGTTTGGCTGTGAGTGTGTGAGCATGTGTGTGTGTGGGACTGTGTGTGTGTGTGTGGCTGTGTGTGTTTGAGTGTGTGTGTGTGGCTGTGAGTGTGTGAGCATGTGTGTGGCTGTGAGTGTGTGAGCATGTGTATGGCTGTGTGTGTGTGTATGTTTGGCTGTGAGTGTGTGAGCATGTGTGTGTGTGGGACTGTGTGTGTGTGTGTGTGGCTGTGTGTGTGTGTGGCTGTGTGTCTGTGTGTGTGTGGCTGTGTGTGTGTGGCTGTGAGTGTGTGCACGATGTTATGACCACGTGGGGAGGGATGAATGGCTCCTTGACTGAAAATCTGACCTGCAGGAAGTCATTTTTAAAGGTCGGGTTTCCATAGCCAGGATATCTCCTGATTCTATGAACATGACTGCAAGGTGAAAATCTAGGCCTCTGTCTATACTGAAGTTTCTCTCTACACTGGAATCTCTGTCTACACTGGAGACTGCATCTACGCTGGCATTTCCATCTACTCTGGGGACTCCATCTACACTGGAGTCTCTGTCTACACTGGAGTTTCTCTGTACACTGGAGTCTCTATTTACATTGGAGTTTCTCTGTACACTGGAGTTTCTGTTTACACTGGAGCCTCTGCCTACACTGGAGTCTCTACACTGGAGTCACTGTCTACACTGGAGTTTCTCTGTACACTGGAGTCTCTGATTGCACCAGAATCTCTGTCTACACTGGAGTCTCTGTCTATACTGGAGTCTCTGTCTTCACTGGAGTGACCTTGGAGAGCCTTTGGAGATGAACCATTGTCCACGATTAAAGCGTTTATGACAATATAAATTGTAAATAGTTGAAGTTCCTGGAGCTATTGAAAGTGCGGTTCAATAGCCCATATAAAGTAGTCAAAAGGATTGCTACAGTTAATTATTTGATTGACACCGCAGATCACAGGAAAAAGAATCAGTTATGTCACATCAATATGTTGAAGCACGATCAGGGCCATGAGGAGGATGCGCTAGTTCAGGTGTGTCCGATAGTGAGGACAGCGGAGGAGGAAGGAGGTAGTGAGGATGAGGCAGAGGGAGGCCACGACAATCCTCAGATTGAACCTCCTACTATCCGGTTAGCTAACACTGAGCTATTAGATAGATTGGACACCAATGCTTTCATATTTAGATGCAGAACAAAACTAAGACCTAACAAGGCGTCCCACAACATTTAAAGGAGTTTGTAGTGACAAACCAGGATGTACGACCTTAGCTATACATGATGCGGAGGTAGGAGAATCCTCTCCCATAAAACAGCATCCTTACCACTTAGGCCCGGAGAAAGAGGCTCAGGCAGAGATCCAGCGCGTGTGGGAAAACCGCCTACAATCTTCAGCCAGAAGTGCCGAGTGGATGATCCATCTCAGTCTCCTCCTGAGGTCCCCAGCATCACAGATGCCAGTCTTCAGCCAATTCGATTCACTCCACGTGATATCAAGAAACGGTTGAAGGCACTGGATACTGCAAAGGCTATGGGCCCTGACAATATTCCGGCAACAGTACTGAAGACTTGTGCTCCAGAACTTGCCGTGCCCCTAGCCAAGCTGTTCCAGTACAGCTACAACACTGGCATCTACCCGGCTATGTGGAAAATTGCCCAGGTAGGTCCTGTACACAAAAAGCAGGAAAAATCCAACCCGGCCAATTACCGCCCCATCAGTCTACTCTCCATCATCAGTAAAGTAATGGAAGGGATCATCAACAGTACTATCAAGCGGCACTTGCTTAACAATAATCTGCTCACTGATGCCCAGTTTGGGTTCCGCCAGGGCCATTCAGCTCCTGACCTCATTACAGCCTTGGTTCAAACATGGACAAAAGAGCTGAACTCCTGAGGTGAGGCGAGAGTGACTGCCCTTGACATCAAGGCAGCATTTGACCGAGTGTGGCATCAAGGAGCCCTAGCAAAACTGGAGTCAATGGGAATCAGGGAGAAAACTCTCCACTGGTTGGAGTCATACCTAGCACAAAGGAAGATGGTTGTGGTTGTTGGAGGTCAAACATCTCAGTTCCAGGACATCACTGCAGGAGTTCCTCAGGATAGTGTCCTCGGCCCAACCATCTTCAGCTGCTTCATCAATGACCTTCCTTCCATCATAAGGTCAGAAGTGGGGATGTTCGCTGATGATTGCACAATGTTCAGCACCATTTGCGACTCCTCAGATACTGAAGCAGTCAATGTCCAAATGCAGCAAGACCTGGACAATATCCAGGCTTGGGCTGACAAGTGGCAAGTAACATCCATGCCACACAAGTGTCAGGCAATGACCATTTCCAGCAAGAGAGAATCCAACCATCGACCCTTGATGTTCAATGGCATTACCATCGCTGAATCCCCCACTATCAACATCCTGGGGGTTACCATTGACCAGAAACTGAACTGGACCAGCCATATAAATACTGTGGCTACAAGAGCAGGTCAGAGGTTAGGAATCCTGCGGTGAGTAACTCACCTCCTGACTCCCCAAAGCCTGTCCACCATCTACAAGACACAAGTCAGGAGTGTGATGGAATACTCCCCACTTGCCTGGATAAGTGCAACTCCAACAACACTCAATAAGCTCCACACCATCCAGGACAAAGCAGCCCCGCTTGATTGGCACCCCATCCACAAACATTCACTCCCTCCACCACCGACGCACAGTAGCAGCAGTGTGTGTACCATCTACAAGATGCACTGCAGCAACTCACCAAGGCTCCTTCAACAGCACCTTCCAAACCCACAACCACTACCATCTAGAAGGACAAGGGCAGCAGACACATGGGAACACCACCACCTGCAAGTTCCCCTCCAAGTCACTCACCATCCTGACTTGGAAATATATCGGCCGTTCCTTCACTGTCGCTGGGTCAAAATCCTGGAACTCCCTCCCTAACAGCACTGTGGGTGTACCTACACCACAGGGACTGCAGCAGCTCAAGAAGGCAGCTCACCACCACCTTCTCAAGGGGCAATTAGGGATGGGCAATAAATGCTGGCTTAGCCAGCGATGCCCACATCCCGTGAATGAACTATTGGGGAGGTAGTGGCATAGTGGTATTGTTACTTGCTAGTATTCCCGAGACCCAGGATAATGCTCTGGGGACCAGAGTTCGAATCACATGTGAATGTTAAAATTTGAATTCTATAAAAATCTGGAGTTAAAATTCTGTTGAAACCATCGCTGATTGTTGTAAAAACCCATCTGGTTCACTAATGTCCATTAGGGAAGGAAATCTGCTGTTCTTACCTGGTCTGGGCCTACATGTGACTCCAGACTCACAGCAATGTGGTTGACTGTTAACTGCCCTCTGAACAAGGGCAGTTAGGGATGGGCAACAAATGCTGGCCTAGCCAGTGACACCCACAAACAAATAGAAAAAAAAGCCTCTGACAGTGCAGCATCCCCACAGTACTGCACAGGGAGTGTTGGCCTAGATTTTGTACCAAAGTTACTGGAGTGGGAGAACCTTCTGACTCAGAGGTCAGTGCTACCCACTGAGCCACAGCTGACACTCTCAGGCTTCAGTCCTTCAACTAGGCCGAAGCCTCTGAAAGTAGGCCGGGCCATTCGAGACAGGCAATTAAAATTGTTCAGCAGGGTGGGCCTTGTTCACTGGCTGATCAAATCCATTAAGCAATCTCTGAAGAAGAGAGGCTTGCATTTCTATAGCACCCTTCGCCGCCTCAGGAGCTAAAGCACTTTACAGGTAATGATGCGCCGTGCAGGAGGTTTAGTTAAGCAGGGAGCAAAGGATGAGGGAGAAGAGATATTGAACGTAGAACAAAGGTAGATAGATAAGATACAGTGAATGGCAGGACAGGGTCGAGGGGCCGAATGGCCACCTCCTGTTTATGTTGCTGACCGAATCGCTTTGGACAGACACTAGCTTGTTACCACAGGGTCAAGTAACGGCTTCCCATCTTGCTGCTGGGTTGAGGATGCCGTGAATGAGTGCCATAAACCGGTGGCAATGTCAATGTGGCTAGTAATCCAGACACCACCCCCCCCCCGCCCCAGGCCAATGCTCTGGGGGACATGGGTTCAAATCCCACCACAGTAGCTGGTGAAGTTTGAATTCAGTGAATGGTGGCGAAATCATAAGGAAGAATAATAAGCAGTCTGAGCAGAACTGCATCCCAATGTTCTAACTCACACTGTATCCTGCTCATTTGTCACCCTCCCCACTCTCCGTGTTCACTGACCTACATTGGCTCCTGACCTGGCAGTATGTAAATTCGCAGATTCTCGCCCTCCTTTGCAAATCCCTCTACGATTTTTTTTGTCCTCTCAGCAACATCCTCCAGCCCCACGACCTTCCACGATCGTTTTTCAATTTTTCCTGGGATGCGGGCGTCGCTGGCAGGGCCCAGCATTTGTTGCCCATCCCTCATCGCCCCCTTGGAACTGAGGGTCTCGCTAGGGCCATTTCAGAGGGGGGCAGTTAAGAGTCGCTGTGGGGTCTGGAGTCACGTGTAGGCCCAGACCGGGTAAGGAGGGCAGATTTCCTTCCCCTAAAGGGGACATTAGTGAACCAGATGGGGGTTTTTAACAACCATCGATGATGGTTGTCATGGTCACCATCACAAAGGCGACCTTTATAATCCCGGATTTATTAATGGAATTTAAATTCCACCACCTGCCGTGGCGGGATTTGAACCCGTGTCCCCAGAGCATTAGCCTGGGGTCTCTGGATGACCGGTCAAGTGATATGTCACCTCCCCTCTGCACTCCACCGATTCCCATCGCTCCACCATTGGCGGCCGGGCCTTCAGCTGCCTTGGGGGGGCCCTAAGCTCTGGAATTCCCTCCCTAAACCTCTCCGCCCCTCTCTCCCTCTCTGCACCTTTAAGACGCTCCTTAACAACCGACCCCTTTGACCGAGCTTTTGGTCACCCGTCCCCAACATCTGCTTATGTGGCTCGGGGGCAAAACTTTGCCTGAAAACGCTCCCGCGAGGATGTTTCCCGGCGTTAAGGGCGCTAGGTAAATGCACATACCTTGCTGCGGCGCCGTTGTGCGTGGGTTGCTCGGGTAGGCGATGGGGCGCTTGGTGAGCGAGAGAACGCTGGGGGGGGGGAGGGAGGGGGAATGCCGCCCCTCCTTTGCCTCCTCCCCACCACCCCCACCACCCCCCCCTCTCCTTTCTAGCCTCACCCGGCTGGCAGTCCGCAGGTCGCCAAGCCCGACGGACAGGCGTCACGGTGACACATCCTGTCTTAACCGCAGCCACTGTCGCCGCTCGCTGAATGGATTGGAATAAAATTGACAGCTGGGAGCTGGGGCTGACAGTGGAAGAGAGAGAGAGAGAGAGCGAGAGAGAGAGAGAGCAGGAGAGTCCACTAATTTATTTGAGTCTGCAGAGGTTTGACTTTCAGCAGGGGTTTGATTAATGCCTCCCTGCGAACGCTCAGAACAGTGGCAGCCAATAATTGCTGAGGGTCATGATACCATTCTGTCCAATCCATTAATCATACCGGGGGAGTAAGCCACACCGCATCTTCGAGACAGGCTGTATGATTCCTGCAGCGACACATCACTCAGCTCACTGATCATTCTGGAAGGTTCCCCGGCGCTGGCCAGGTCCACACGTTCCCCCCCCCATCCCCCTCTGCCTTTCAAATCGGAGCTGGAATTGGCTATTCGGCCTCTCGGGCCTGCCTCACCGTTCGAGGTGACATGGCTGACCTTCGACCTCAACTCCCCCCTCCTGCCCGATCCCTCAGCGCGCCAAAGATCTACCGGGCTCAGTCTCGAACGTACCCTCCACGGCTGACCCTCCATGGACCCGCCCCGCCGGGTAGAGAGCTCACAAGCCCCCTGAGTGAAGACGTTTCCCCCTCACCTCCGTCCAAAATGGCCGACCCCCTTTGTCCTGAGGCCCCCCCCGTGTTCTCGATTCCCCGGTTGGAAGGAAACGTATTCTCAGCATCGTTTTCCCTGTCCTTCCCCTTTAGGAGGTGAAGGCGATAGCCTCCTAAATTATCCTAAACTCAAGGGAATACAAGCCCAGGGTGGAACTTTCCATGCTCGCTGGCGGGGGTGGGGGGGTGCGGACGTGCTTCCACTGTCCCTGGGTCAAAACCCTGGAACCCCCTCCCTAACCGTGGCGTGGGTACACACCCACACCACAGGGGACTGCAGCAGCTCAGGAAGGCGGCTCACCACCCCCCACCACCTTCTCAAGGGGGGGCAATTAGGGATGGGCAATAAATGCCGGGCCCGTCCGTGAACGCCCACATCCCGCGAACGAATGAATAAAAAAAAGAGAGATCGATATCAAAGGGTGGAACAGGCTCGACGGGCTGAATGGCCTACTCCCGCTCCTATTCCTTGGGCAGAATTCTTGGCTCGTAGGGAGGGCGCCCGCCCGGCCTGAACGAGCGTTAAAATGGCGCGCGGTGATGTCGGGCCAGCGTCCCCGACCTCATCGCGCACTCGTGCGATATTTCGCTCGGCGGGCGAAAAGGTTTTGGTGGGGGTTGGGGGGGGGTGGAGAGGAAACCTCATCCCGGCTGGTGTTTGTTAAAAAAATAAAACATTAAAAACTTTTCAACCTCATCTCGGACACGCCCCTGCTCACATTGGCAGAGCCACACCAGGGGACGTGTTTATAATGTGCTCTGTGCCTCAGGGAGGGGGGCTTTTAACTGCCCGAACCTCCGTGCCCTCCCCCCCAGCCCCGGCAGCTCGCGTTTCATGCTGGCTGGCCGACCCGTTCGGGGGTTGAAATCGTGGCGGGGAGGGGGCCCGATCGCTGGGGGAGGTTGTTCCGTTTCGCGGCCGAGCCCTGCCCGACCACCAGGAAAAACCCTGGCCCTCGTGCCCTTGCGGACCAGTGTTTGATATTGAAGCTTCCCCAGAGCCGTCTGTGCTCCACGGGCACCAATTTGGCCCTCGGCGGGGGGCGGCCAGGAAGATGACGGACCCGCCCGCAATCGGCGCCGGGCCGCGATTTGGCACGGGGGTGGGGTGGGCCGATTATGGCCCACCCGGTGCGAAATGCGAGCGGCAGTGCTGCCTGTGCCAGGGGTGGGGAGCGTTTGGGGGGGGGGAAAAGAGGGCAAGCAGGGCCCAGCGCCAGCTCGGCGCGTGAGCGAGCGAGCGCTTCATAATCTCCCTGAGGCACAGCGCCGCCTCAGGGAGATGAAGCGATATGGGGGGAGGGGAAAAAAAACGATAATAAAAATAAAAATGTAACGAAAGACGTTCCCGCTCATGCGACTCAGTCACATGACCAGGGACGTGTTACTGGTGAAAAATTAGTTTTCATTTTATTTTCATTTGCTTTTGGAAACCTCGTGAGGCTTGGCCTCCTCGCCTGCCCGCTGACCATTGGGTTGGGCGGGCAGCGAAAATTTTAATTTAATCGATGGCTCATTGGCCCGTGCCAGCCTTATAATTGCCGGCGGGTGCGCTGCCGGCTCTGGCGAGCACCCGCCAACCAAATTATCGTGCGACCCCGCTTTGGCGCCGGCATGCTCGGCCGACGTCAACTCCGCGTCATTCCACACTCGAGCGGGTCGGGCGCGCGCCCACCGAGCGAAAATTCATGCCCGGCATCTTGCCCATCTTCACCGACTTGCCCACGCAAAAAAATGTGTCCTCCATCCCCCCATTGGGTTCATTTGTGGCTATATCACAACGCATCGTTGGCTCCGGGTGCTGGCCTCACCCGTAAGTGGGAGCTGAGCCAATGGAAGAGCCCTGGATGGTGGTCCAGGGGGACTCATTACTTGCTTCATCAGCATTAGTTACTCAGGGAAACTTTAAAGATCTTTATCCAGCAGGTACAACAAAATTTTGGGGGTGGGAAATGGACCAGGTAGTTTGGTCTTTCCTATACATTCATGTGCATAGATCTTTGAAAGTGGCCGGGTGCCATGGAGACAGTGGTCAGCAAAGCACCTGGGGTAAAAGCAAAATACTGCGGATGCTGGAAATCCGAAATAAAAACAGAAAATGCTGGAAAATCTCAGCAGGTCCGGCAGCATCTGGCGGAGAGAGAAACAGAGTTAGCGTTTCGAGTCCGTGTGACTCTTCTTCAGAGCTAAAGAGAAGTAGAAATGTGATGGATTTTATACTGTTTAAGAGGGGATGGAGCATGCGGATGGATCAAGATAGAAGGTCAGGGATAGGTGGGAGCTGAGGAGAGATTGACAAAGGTGTTAAGGACACAAGGCAAAGGGAGTGTTAATGGTAGCGTTAAAGACTAAAGGAGGTGATGATAGCGACATAAAGGTAAGATGGCAGAAAGTGTTAATAGCAGAACGAGGTCAATACTCTGTGAAAGCAAAACATAAAAACAAGTGATAGATGGCCCTATGGGGGCAGGGGTGGGGTTGGGGAGGTTTGGGGAAAAAGGATAAAAAAAATGAACAAATAAGATTTCAAAAAAAAAAGTCAAATAAATAAATAATTGGATTAAAAAAAGGTGTAAAGATGGAGTTCATGGCCTGAAGTTGTTCAACTCAATATTCAGTCCGGAAGGCTGTAAAGTGCCTAGTTGGAAGATGAGGTGCTCTTCCTCCAGTTTGCGTTGGGCTTCACTGGAACATTGCAGCAAGCCAAGGACAGACATGTGGGCATGAGAGCAGGGTGGAGTGTTGAAATGGCAAGCGACAGGGAGGTCTGGGTAGTGCTTGCGGACAGACCGAAGGTGTTCCGCAAAACGGTCACCCAGTCTGCGTTTGGTCTCTCCAATGTAGAGGAGACCTCATCGGGGGCACCTGGGGTCTTTGGCTTCATAACTAGAGGTAACAAGTACAAAAGCAGGGGAGTTGTGCTGAACCTTTATAAAGCTCGGGCTGGGGCACAATTAGAGCATTGTGTCCAGTTCTGGTTCACCACACTTTAAGAAGAATGTGAGGACCCTTTGATGTTACAATTTGCTTATTGGTGGAGTAAAGGAGGAAACTGGAGTCGGCCTTTCCTTAACATAGCTTTATTCACAAAACTCCGAGAAGTGAGACACAGACTCTCTTTATCCTTCCCCCCACAAGCAGGTGAAAACCGGTTCTTATATATACTTAAGGATAATGCCCCAACCTTTCCACAGTTAGTAATAGCTGCTCTCACTTACAACCAGAGCAAGCGCTTCAGTCTGACAGGATTGCAACATTAACACTTGAGAGGGTTGCGGAGGAGATGGACCAGAACGGTCCCAGGGATGAGGGGGTTTTAGCGACAGGGGTTAGGGGGTTGGAGAAGCTGGGGTTGTTCTCCTTGGGGAAGAGGAGATTGAGGGGGAGATTTTTGATAGAGGTGGGCAAGGTGATGACAGGTTTGGATAAGGTGGACAAAGAAAAGCTGTTCCCATTGGCTGATGGGACAAGGACAGGGCGGGGACAGAGATTTAAAGTTTTGGGTAAGGGGCGGGGGGGGAATGTGAGGGGGAATGTTTTTTATGCAGCGAGTGGTAATGAGCTGGAACTCGCTGCCCACGGGGAGGGGGGTAGAAGTGGAGATGATGAGTGATTTCAAAAGGAAATTGGATGGGCACTTGAGGGAGATAAACTTGCAGGGGTTAGAGCGGAGGGAATGGGACTGACCGGGTTGGTGCACAGAGACCCAGCATCTGCTTGTTGGGCCGAATGGCCTCCTTCTGCACTGTATTGACTCTATTTTCCACTTGCTTGGATGCCCCGGTTGTAATCCCAGATCTTCCTTCCGCCCTCAGTTAAGCTGTTCTCCCTGGCAAGGGCGGGGGGGTGAAGCGATGTCCCCGTGCGATCTTTGGGTATTCTTTATTTATTTATTCCTCATTTGGGGGCATCACGGGAAAGGCCATCATTTACCGCCCATCCCTAATTGCCCCCTTGAAATGAGTGTCTCGCTAGGGCCATTTCAGGGGGGTGCAGTTAAGAGTCAACCACATTCGCTGTGGGGCCTGGAGTCACGTGTAGGCCCAGACCAGGGTAAGGAGGGCAGATTTCCTTCCCTAAAGGGGGCATTAGTGAACCAGATGGGTTTTTTCGACAATCGATGATGGTCGCCATGGTCACCGCCGCTGAGACTAGCTTTATAATTCCAGATTTAATAATTGAATTTAAATTCCACCAGCTACCGTGGTGGGATTTCAACCTGTGTCTCCCAGAGCATTAACCTGGGTTACTCGTCCAGTGATGTTACGCCATCGCCCCCCCCACCCCTCCATTATGTGTGTGATGTCTGACGTCTGGCGCGTGATGTCTGGATCGTCGGGGGTCCGGGACAGATCGCCCAGATGCCTGTTGAAATTGCGTTCGAAGCCTCCTTGCCGTGCGATTGACACTTAACCCGCGTAGGGGGTGTGACCGTGAACACGAGCTGTTAGCGTTCGAGCTCTCAGGCTCGTCCGCCCAGTCAGCAAGTTGCTGGTGGCGCCATTACCCCCTCAGTGCGGGGAGATGAGCTGCGTTTTTTTGTTTTGCTTTGTTAGAGATTTTCCAGGCTGCCCTTTGGTATCTTAATAGTGTTTTTCAATTTTCAATTTCATTCCCATTTCCATTTTGCTGATCTGCAGTCATTAATGCATGTGACAGCCTGATAGATCTCCCTGTGCTTCAGAACTCCGCAGTAACTCTCCAGGCGAGAGCAGCTTTCCCCCCCCCCCCCGGGTCTCTTCCAGTCGGACGCTCCTGCGCTGAGGAAATGGCCCTTTTTTGCTTCCTTCCACACCGGTCCAAGGGTTCAGGGAACCTTGCTTTCTTCACAGGTCATTCGGATGTTTGCTGCTCCAAACGATAGCATGTCCCATTTCCGTGGCTGAACCGCTCATTTGCATCTGCAAAGTGCTTGTTCTTGCCTGCTCAGAGTGCTCGTTTTGTATGAGAAAGTGCTCGTTTTGTGTGAGAAAGTACTCGTTTTGTGTGGGAAAGTGCTCGTTTAGTGTGAGAAAGTACTCGTTTTGTGTGGGAAAGTGCTTATTTTGTGTGGGAAAGTGCTCGTTTTGAATGAGAAAGTGCTCGTTTTGTGTGAGAAAGTACTTGTTTTGTGTGGGAAAATGCTCGTTTTGTGTGAGAAAATGCTTGTTTTGTGTGGGAAAGTGCTCGTTTTGTGTGAGAAAGTGCTCGTTTTGTATGAGAAAGTGCTAGTTTTGGATGAGAAAGTGCTCGTTTTGTATGAGAAAGTGCTCGTTTTGTATGAGAAAGTGCTCGTTTTGTATGAGAAAGTGCTCGTTTTGTATGAGAAAGTGCTCGTTTTGTGTGGGAAAGTGCACGTTTTGTGTGAGAAAGTGCTCGTTTTGTATGAGAAGGTGCTCGTTTTATGTGAGAAAGTGCTAGTTTTGGATGAGAAAGTGCTCGTTTTGTATGAGAAAGTGCTCGTTTTGTGTGAGAAAGTGCTCGTTTTATGTGAGAAAGTGCTAGTTTTGGATGAGAAAGTGCTCGTTTTGTGTGAGAAAGTGCTCGTTTTGTGTGGGAAAGTGCTCGTTTTGTATGAGAAAGTGCTCGTTTTGTGTGAGAAAGTGCTTGTTTTGTGTGGGAAAGTGCTCGTTTTGTGTGAAAAAGTGCTCGTTTTGTATGAGAAAGTGCTAGTTTTGGATGAGAAAGTGCTCGTTTTGTATGAGAAAGTGCTCATTTTGTGTGAGAAAGTGCTCGTTTTGGATGAGAAAGTGCTCGTTTTATGTGAGAAAGTGCTAGTTTTGTGTGAGAAAGTGTTTGTTTTGTGTGAGAAAGTGCTCGTTTTGTGTGAGAAAGTGCTCGTTTTGTATGAGAAAGTGCTCGTTTTGGATGAAAAAGTGCTCGTTTTGTGTGGGAAAGTGCTCGTTTAGTGTGAGAAAGTGCTCATTTTGTGTGAGAAAGTGCTCGTTTTGGATGAGAAAGTGCTCGTTTTATGTGAGAAAGTGCTAGTTTTGTGTGAGAAAGTGTTTGTTTTGTGTGAGAAAGTGCTCGTTTTGTGTGAGAAAGTGCTCGTTTTGTATGAGAAAGTGCTCGTTTTATATGAGAAAGTGCTCGTTTTGTATGAGAAAGTGCTCGTTTTGTATGAGAAAGTGCTCGTTTTGGATGAAAAAGTGCTCGTTTTGTGTGGGAAAGTGCTCGTTTAGTGTGAGAAAGTGCTCGTTTTGTGTGGGAAAGTGCTCGTTTTGTGTGAGAAAGTGCTCGTTTTGTGTGAGAAAGTGCTCGTTTTGTATGACAAAGTGCTCGTTTTGTATGAGAAAGTGCTCGTTTAGTGTGGGAAAGTGCTCGTTTTGTGTGAGAAAGTGCTCGTTTTGTTTGGGAAAGTGCGTGTTTTGTGTGGGAAAACGTTCGCTTTGCATGGGCCAGGGACTCATTTGTCTGATTAATCTGCTTATTGGCCTGGTTAACACGCTCACCTGCATGAGCAGGAGGTGGGGGGTGGGGTGGGTTGTTGTGGGGGGGGGGGGGGGCGGTGGGTGGTGGGGAGGTGGGGGTGGCAGAACTCAATTGCACGGTTAGGTCCTCAATCGCATGGGAAATGTGCCATTTTGCACATGCAATGAGCCCATTTGCACATAAACCGAGCTAATTCGCATACATTTCCACCCAACTCACACACATATATATATATTTATATATATATACATTTACATAAAATGAAATCAACTATTGGCAGCAACTGTTTGATTTGCTGGCCTTGCATTTTTTGACAGTGGTTTGACAGAATCTAATTGAAATGCATGATCGGATCGCAGCATAAATTGATTAGCATATTGTGAAACCTTTGCAAAGGCTGACCCCAGCGATTCAGGTGACAAACAGAACCTGTCCCATCTGCAGTCATATTAGCCTATTTAATATGCAATCAGCCTGTCTATCCATCTCCATCAGGTATACTCCTGTTGCCTCGTAGATTTAAGTCACAGCGCCAAAGGTACAAGCGAACCTGCGAGTTAGGAGCAGGAGTGAGGCCACTCGGCCCCTCGGGCCTGTTCCGCCATCTAATAAGATCCCGGCTGACCTGAATGTAACCTCGACCCCACATTCCCGCCTCCTCCCCCGCCGATAACATTTCACCCCCCCCCCGCAACCCCCCTCTCCTTGTTAATCAAGAATCTACCTGGCTCTGCCTTAAAAAATATTCAAAAGCTCTGCTCCCGCCGCCTTTTTGAGGAAGAGTGTTCCAAGGACTCGCGACCCTCTGGGAGAAAAAAAAAAGTCACGGGACGGACCAATCCGGAAGGAGTGAGCGGGAACGGAAGCCACCAGTCAGCTGTGCCTCAGGTCACGACCAATTGAACGTGAGCAACAGCTACCAATGGTAACGAGGGGCAAAGGTGAGCCAATCAGATCGCCTGAAGCATTTTGCGCACACCTCTACGCTAAGCCGAGTCCTTCTGGCGACAGGAGTTGTAAAGTATTCAAAAACATCAATAAATTGCATTTACGACAGAATGACTGGGCACTGGGATAATATCTAAAATGTCTTGTTCCTGTTCGAGGCCTTCTTGCATATAAGAAGCCTCGGCCTAGAGTTGACAGATAATCCCAGCGCCTCCAGGTCTCATTGCCCCAAGAATGGACTATCCGATTTATTTGTTATGCTTTTGCCAATAGCATTTCCCAAACCCCTGACCTCTACCACCTGGAAGGACAAGGGCAGTTAGGGTCGCCAACCCTTCCAGGATTGGCCTGGAGTCTCCAGGAATTGAAGATCAGTCTCCAGGACATTGCTGTGTGCAACCCTGGAGAAAAATGATCGGGGCGTTAAAAAGGATTGCCTTTTTTTTGTCATTTTCTTTGACCGTTTCTCTTTACCAGATATAAAAATATTGAAAGCGGGGAGCAAGAAGGCCATTTGGCTGACAGTCAAGCATCACCCAATTGGGTAATGAGTCCTTTTGCTTTCCGATTGGCGTAGGAAGGCCGTACATCACAAGGATGGATGCGTTGGCCGACTAATGGCTGGAGTGTGAGGGAAGGTCATGTGGTGAAACTTCCAGGAATACATTGAATCACAGTTGGCGACCTTAAGGGCAGCAGAGGCATGGGGAACACCACCACCTGCAAGTTCCCCTCCGAGCCACTCACCATCCCGACTTGGAAATATATCGGCCGTTCCTTCACTGTCGCTGGGTCAAAATCCTGGAACTCCCTCCCTAACAGCACAGTGGGTGTACCTACACCACAGGGGCTACAGCGGTTCAAGAAGGCGGCTCACCACCACCACCTTCTCAAGGGGGCAATTAGGGATGGGTTATAAATGAATTCGAAAGATTCTGACCCATTTCCCCCCGTCGCTGACTATCTCAGGTTCACTCTCAGGTCTCACCACCTCCTTCTCGAGGGGCAAGTCGGGATGGGCAATAAATGCTGGATCTCGTCTGCGACGCCTACGCCTCATGAATGAATTAAAACACATGCAAAACCCCATGATGCAGATACGGCCAATAGGCTCGCAATCGGCCCAGCCCATGCGAAAGGTGGCGGAATTTCAAGTAAAAATGATGCCCTGCGCCAATTGAGTTTGAGCCATCTTTTACGCTGGTTTAAAGCAAACGGCGCTGCAACCTGGCCCCACAAGACCGGCCATGCCTCCAGAGCTGAATCAATCACCGTGGGCAGGATTTTGCCCTTGATGGGCGGGCGGGCCCCACCGTCTCGGTGGTGGGTGGGCAGCCAATTGCCGCCACCAAAACGGGCCCCGCCGCCATTTTAAACCAATTGCGCTGTCTCCCCGCCCCCGCCGCCTTCCTGAATATTTAAATGGGGGCGGGATGATGTCGAGGGTTCCTCCCGACATCATCCCGCGTCATTTTCGCTCCGGCGGAAAAATTCTGCCCCGTGTCTTTGTTACCTCGCGAGTTTTAGGCCATGCCGTCGCACTCCTGACTGGCCTTCCACTTAGCACCCTACTCAAATGTCTCGCCCAAAACTCTGCTGCCGCACCCCTAACTCGCACCAAGTCCTGTTCGTACAACACCCCTTTCGGCTTAAGAAGAAAATTTTTCTGGAAAAGCTCAGCAGGCCTGACAGCATCTGTGGAGAGAAAGACAGGGTTAACGTTTCGAGTCCGTCTCCCCCACAGCCCCGCAACTCTCTGCGCGCCTCTTGAGCAACCCCGGTTTTAATCGCTCCACCTTTGGCGGCTGAGATTTCAGCTGCCCGCATGGGCCTAAGCTCTGGGGTTCCCTCCTTGAATCCCTCTGCCTCTCTTCCCTCCCTTATCGTGCTCCTCAAAACCCCCGTCTTTGACCGAGCTCACCTGCCCTCATATCCCCCGATATGTTTGGGTGTCAGAGTTCACACGCCTGTGAAGCGCCTGACTACGTCAAAGGTGCTATATAAACGCAGGCTTTCTTTGGTGTTGTTGGCAGGTTTCTGCTAATTGTGCTCATTTCAGAACCTTCAGGGAGGCTTCAAACACTAAGCTTGGTTCCTTAGGCCGCAAGGAACCTAAGAGACACTTCTTAAAAGCTTCTTGATGCAATTAAGAAAAGAGATTATGAAGAAACAGAATTCTATACCCAAATATTGCTGAAAAGAAACATTTTGTCAAAGCTTTTTGTCTTGCACTCATCAGGACAATCACCACTGTACCCACACCAGCCCACACTTGCAAAATTCAAAAACACGGTATCCAACATTAGATGTGATTCTGTGATTAGAACAGAGATGAGGAGAAACTTCTTTAGTCAGAGAGTGGTGAATCTATGGAATTCATTGCCACAGAGGGCTGTGGAGGCCAGGTCATTGAGTGTATTTAAGACCGAGATAGATAGGTTCTTGATTGGTAAGGGGATCAAAGGATACGGGGAGAAGGCGGGAGAATGGGGTTGAGAAACTTATCAGCCATGATTGAATGGCGGAGCAGACTCGATGGGCTGAATGGCCTAATTTCTGCTCCTATGTCTTATGATCTATGAACATTTGCTAAATAATCCTCAGTGTGCTAAGAATTACACTGACAACCAATTTAAGATTGTCAGTTGGGTTCGCAGTGTGGCGCATTTGGGTGTCCTGGAAGCTACATATATTAGTGCACGGGGCCCTGCTCTTTGCAGACAGAAAGAACACGTACACACATTGCGCCTGTTTCAGCTAAACTAAATAAGTGACAGCCATTCGCTGGTTCATTCCTCAGGGCAATGCCTCGCCCAATCAGAGCCAAGCTGCCTGGTTTAAATTTCAAGCAATGCTTGGCTGTCAGTCACCATTAACTGGTGCATTCTCCATGGCAATGCCTCGACCAATCAGAGTCCCTTTGCCAACCAATCAGCACTCTCTTCTCAAACGGTATAAAGTTGTTGCTTCCCCTGACATTGGTATTCTTGCCATTGTCCTGATGAGTGCAAGATGAAAAGCTTTGACAAAATGTCTATTTTCAGCAATACTCAAGTTCTGTATTACCAAACGATTATTTGTGTACACATATATAGCAAAGGCAGCTCACCACCACCATCAACAAAACCCATTTTCAACTGTATTAACCGCGCTTACTACTCTTAAGTACGCCAAAAAGTATTTTTTAAATCGAATTTTAAGAAAATGAAGCTCCGAAATGCTGCTCTGTGGCTTTATGCTCTGTGATATGCAAATGGGTTTGAGTAGGGACTTGGGGGAAGATGAAAGGATACGCTCTCAAATTGGGTGCAAATTTGGGGGCGATTTGTGCTCCGATTTGGCCAGCGGTTAGCCGAGACTTTACCTCACGCACGCTGAAACGCATCTGTAGTGTGGCAGAAAGTGTTTAATAAAATCCGCTGTGACTGAGGTGCCAGGCTGCTGCCGTGGCTTGATGTGGGACCTCTGAGAGCTGGTCACTTGCTCAGTGGTGCGGAGCAGGAGACTCTGTCACACATCTTCAGACTGCGCAGCCTTCCTCCCTCTGCGCTGAATCTAATCGAGTCACAGCCCATCGGACCCCCGGCCGCCAGAAGGTAGGCACAGATGCTCCCTCTCGCTCTCCCTCCGTTCTAGAGGCGACATCAGCGGGACGAGGAATTCTCGCCGCACTCTCTGCGTCCAGAGCTGTCTCTGATAATGAAAAGGGGTTTGAAAGAGGAAGCAAACTGAGGTTTAACCCCACGGTGTGGGGGGGATGGCAGAGAGGGAATGTTTCAATTGAAAAAAAGATGTGTTTCCAAGTAACTTTTGCATTGAGCAACACATACAAGTAATGGACAGAATTGTAATAATAACCTGGGTTTCCATCCAGGATTACTTCCTGTTTAGTGGATGTCTGACTGATCCAGTCAGTGACATATGTGGCTCTATGTGTATTGCTGGGGAATTAAGGAGATTGCCACAGCCTTGGGAACCAACAGGAGGCTATTCAGCCTCTTGAGTGTGCTTGACCATTCAATTAGATCATGTTCACCTGTAACACAACTTCCATTTCTCCTCCTTAGCTCTGTACCCTTTGACGCCCCTTATGTGACACCAATCTATCAATCCTAGTCTTGAAATTTTCAATTCATTTAATTTGCAATGCACTGCAGCAACTCACCAAACCTCGATCCTTTGAAAGCCTAACCCACGGCCACTATCATTTAGAAGGACAAGGGCAGCAGACGCATGGGGAACACCACCACCTGCAAGTTCCCCTCCGAGCCACCCACCATCCTGACTTGGAAATATATCGGCCGTTCCTTCACTGTCGCTGGGTCAAAATCCTGGAACTCCCTCCCTAACAGCACTGTGGGTGTACCTACACCACACGGACTGCAGCGGCTCAAGAAGGTGGCTCATCGCCATCTTCTCAAGGGGCAATTAGGGATGGGCAATAAATGCTGGGCCCAGCCAGCAACGCCCGCATCCCATGAAACAATTAAAAAAAATTAAACCACCCCCCCCCCACATCCTCCATGATCCTCCCGCTCCAGTAACCATAGTTTTTTGAGAAAGAGAGTTCTAGATTTCCTCTACCCTTTGTGTGAGGTAATACTTCCTGAACATCACTCCTGAACAGCCTGGCTCTATCTTTCAGATTTAAAAAAATTAATTCATGGGATGTGGGTGTCACTGGCTAGGCCAGCATATATTGCCTATCCGTAATTGCCCTTGAGAAGGCGCTGGTGAGCTGCCTTCTTGAACCACTGCAGTTCCTGTGGTGTAGGTACACCCACAGTGCTGTTAAGGAGGGAGTCCCAGGATTTTGACCCAGTGACAGTGAAGGAACGGCCGATATATTTCCAAGTCAGGACGGCGAGTGGCTTGGAGGCTGTTGTAGGGTGGCCGAGTTGTGTTATTAATGATAGAGTTGATCTGCAGACACTTCTTGGGTGGAAACATTAAGTTTATTTACAATATACTCAGCAGCAACTACCTGTGTGCTTTCCACTCCAACTCTATCTCTACACCGACTGCTGAGGTAGCCTGCACTACTCTCCTATTGGTTACTACAGATCATGTGATCTTCCTTAAGCAGTATTATTCTTAAAGGTACATTACATGCTAAATATGACCATAATTACTACGTTCCTCCCCCTTTAACTCGGCTATACATATTATACTTACAAGTACATATTTTTCAAGACAACATAATATTTACACTGGGTAAGGAATTTACAAGTTCAGCCTTTCAGGTGGTTTCCTGGTACATGTGTGGAATGCTGCAGCTCCACAACTTCAGATTCTTTGTCAGGAACCTCCTTTTCCGGAGTTGCCTGAACATCAGGTGCTTCGGTGGGCACTCGCAGTTATGTATCCTCAACTCGTACAGGAACATCAGACATGTCGGCCTGGGGTTGAGTATCCTCAACAGGAGATGCAGACCCGGTCATGGTCACTGGTGGAACCACATCTTGATTATTTGTCTCTCTCTTCCTTAAATGGTCCACATGTTTACAGATGATCCGGCCTTCCATCTCCACATGGTAAGATAGAGGTCCAGTCATCGCACTTACACACTCCTTTTTCAAAACAGGAATGCTTCCAGCTTCCTTTTGGATTCCCAGTATCCAATCAAGGTTGATTTCCCTTAGCTAATTTCGGCCTAGAGGGCTTGGTCCTCTGCCTCTCAATACCAACACTGGTAGCTTGGCCGATTGGCTTCCATAATGGGCAATTACTCTGCTTATGCCTTTTACTTGGATGTCTTCGCCTGTGTATGATTTTAGCCTGGCCGCTGTTCATTCCGATCTCAATTGATGTTCACCATTATTCAAACATCCGAAATCATGTTCCCCGATTACTGCAGTGGGAGCTCCCGTGTCCACTTCCATTCTAACATGTTTGCTATTTACTCTCATGCTGACAAATATTGGTTCTGTCTTTCCAACTTGCAGATTAAACAATGAGTGAATGTCTGAATTTGTTGTTTCAGGCTCTTCTACATTGTAGATTTCATTGGGCATCTTCTTTTGTTCACAAGCCTGGTTGAATCTTTCCTCACACTGCCTCACCATGTGTCCATTTCTGTGACAGTAGTAACATTTGATTTTATTAAACTGCCAATCGTTAAAAGACTGCTTGTTTCCGCCTCTATTAAAATTATTCTTTGATTTTGCTGCTAAGTTATTTTACATTATTCCCCGGTTAGGGCTGTTTCTTGCTTCTTGGTTGAGTCTAGCTTTTTTGCGCCACTTTCGGCTGAGTTTCCCACCTGATGTGGAGGACGGCACCATTTAGCGCCCCCTGTATTGCTTGTGAATCCCTTCCAGCACTTTCCATGGCCAGCGCTATCTCTAGCGCCTTCTTGATTCACTTCGGGCAAAGATCTTTTCTGAATAGTGCCCTCCTTCACACCACACATTAAACGATCTCTGAGCGTGTCGGTAAGAGTCGTACCGAACTCACAATTTCCCGTCAGCTGCTTCAAATTTGCCATGTAGCATGCAATTGTTTCACCCGGGGCTCTATTTCGTGAATTAAACCTGAGCCTCTGCTCAGGGACTGAGGGCTTGGGTTGGAAATGGCACTTCACGAAGTCCACCAATTCATCGCAATCCTTCGAATCTGGGGCACTGGGTGTCATCAAACTTCAAATCGGGTCATAGGTTTTGCTCCCACAAACACTCAAGAGGATCGCTCGCCTCTCCTCTTCTCCTGTAATCTCATTTGCTTGAAAAAAGAATGTGAGGCGTTGTATGTATTGAGACCAATTGTCTGTGGCTGGATCAAAAGGATCAATTCTCCCAAATTGTGGCATTTTGGGAGAGGATAACTTCTTCAATTCTAACGTAGCTTGCTACTTATAATCACTGGGCGAGGTAGTGCTGATTTCTTTCGAACTTGATTCTTCATTTCAATCCTGTTTTATCCTCGTCGCCAGTTTGTTGTAAGGTGGTCAAGTTGGAGTTGGCCTGCAGACACTTCTTAGGTGGAAACATTAAGTTTATTTACAATGTACTCAACAGCAATTACACATGTGCTTTCAACTCCAACTCTATACCTACACTGACTGCTGAGGTAGCCAGCGCTATTCTCCTATTGGTTACTACAGATCATGTGATCTTCCTTAACAAGTATTATTCTTAAAGGTACATTACACACTAAATAAAACCACAATCATTACAGAGGGGAACTTCCAGGTGGTGGTGTTCCCATGCATCAACTACCCATGTCCTTCTAGATGGTAGCAGTTGTGGGTTTGGAAGGTGCTGTCGAAGGAGGCTTGGTGAGTTTCTGCAGTGCACCTTGTAGATGGTACACACTGCTGCTACTGTGGGTCACTGGTGGAAGGAGTGAATGTTTGTGGAATGGGTGCCAATCAAATGGGCTGCTTTGTCCTGGATAGTGTCAAGTCCCTTGAGTGTTGTTGGAGCTGCACTCATCTAGGCAAGTGGAGAGTATTCCATCACACTCCTGACTTGTGCCTTGTAGATGGCGGACAGGCTTTGGGGAGTCAGGAGGTGAGTTACTTGCCATAGGATTTCAAGCCTCTGACCTTCTCTCGTAGCCACAGTATTTATATGACTGGTCCAGTTCAGTTTCTGGTCAATGGTAACGCCCAGGATGTTGATAGTGGGGGATTCAGCAATGGTAATGCTTTCCTCATTTTGAGAGATTACCTCTCTGTGTTTATATCCTTTTAGCAAAAGCTTCCTCCACCCTGTAGTCCAGGGTATTCGAGTCTAGTCTTTTGCCCAGCATCATTCTGGTGAATCTGGGCTGCACCCCATCCAAGGCCCAAGCTGCGGAGCCCAGAACTGAACTAAGTTACTCCAGATGGGGTCTAACCAGGGCTCTGGGCAGCTAAGCATAAGATTCTCCCCTTTGTAACCTAGACACATTGATGTGTAGCTGAACATTGCACCAGCTATTTTGGTTTCAAACCCAATTATTTCTCACGTTTGACCACTGAAGACTCTTCTCCAGTGTTTCTGCTGTTCCTATTGCTTGTTCAATTTGCATGAGTTATGATCACTGTAGATATACAGGTCTCCAGCCGTAATTACATCAGTGCCCGAGCAGCTTCGATGACACCAACTTTCACACTAAGTGGACATTTCCAGTGTAAACTTAGCTGTCAAGCACCGCACATTCCCACTGTCAGAAAGGTTCTAGTTGACCACCCGTGGCATTGCTCACAGCATCAAGTACTTTGGAAGGACTGGGATGTCACAGGCAAGGTATTATTGTGCTGTTGCGGGGGAGCGGTGCTTAAGGTGGCTTGTTGCTATCGAGCTATAAGATCCGATTGCGGCAGCACCCCCATCGCCTGCTGGGTCAATTTGAGACTAATTGATTCTCGGGTCATCTTGAGAGCAATTGCAGGGTATTTCTGTTAGGGTGGGGGGTTTCTTTGTAGGCTGGAAGTGATTGGCTTTCTTTTCCTTCTTTCCTATTCAAGTGCGACACACAAATTTGCATGCGTGACGTCTAAAGTATTACAGGAACATCCAGAAACTTCTATTTGCAGATCTCCTGTGGCATTGCTCACATTGAATCAAAGAACTTTTTTTTTTTATTCATACATGTGACGTGAGCATCACTGGCAAGGCCAGGACATCTCTCATTGACCTCGAGAAAGTGGTGGTGAGCCACCTTTGTGAGTATAACTGAGTAGCTGGCTAGACCATTTTAGAGGGCAGATGGCTTTGTCCTATCCTGATATTCTTACCATGTGGGGTCTGGAGTCACTTGTAGGCCCAGGCCAGGTAAGGACAGCAGACTTCCTTCCCTAAGGGACGTTAGTGAACCAGTTAGGTTTTTACAACAATCGATGATGGCCGTTATTATCCCCATTACTGAGATGAGCTTTTTATTTATTCCAGGTTTGCCAAATTAATTGAAGTTAAAGTTTCTTAGCTGCCATGGTCATTGTCGCTGAGCTGTTTTTGGGATCTTGCTGTGCACAACTTGGTTGCTGCGCTTCCTGCATGACAACAATAGCTTCATTTCAAAAGTGCTTCATTGGTTCCAGAGCTGTGAGATGTCTGGTGGTCATGAAAAGGATTGTAGGCATGCAAGGGCTGGTG
This sequence comes from Cetorhinus maximus, assembly GCF_964194155.1. Classification (NCBI taxonomy): domain Eukaryota; kingdom Metazoa; phylum Chordata; class Chondrichthyes; order Lamniformes; family Cetorhinidae; genus Cetorhinus; species Cetorhinus maximus. Next base: position 3,654,984 of record NC_135909.1, read on the forward strand.
GTGTTGTGGTAATGTCCCTAGGTTAGTAACCCAGGGGGCAATGGGGATATGGGTTCAAATCCCACCAGGGCAGCTGGTGGAAATTTAAATTCAATTAATAAATTGAAAAGCTAGTCTCAGTAATGGTGACCATGAAGCTATTGGTGATTGTTGTAATCCCATCTGGTTCACTGACCAGAAGGAACTCTGCTGTCCTTACCCAGTCTGGCCTACAGGTGAACTCCAGAGCAATGTGGTTGAGTCTGAAATGGCTGAACCAAGGCATTGAGTTCAAAGGGCATTTAGGTATGGGCAACAAATGCTGACCTTGCTGGTGATGATGCCACTGTAATGAATGAGGAGCAGTTGCTTTGTTGCCAAACATCGCCAGCCATTCTTTTGTTTAAAAATAATCCTTTTAACTAGATATTAAACGGCACAGACAAACCTCGATAACATACGGAGGATGTGTGATGTGGAACAAGGGTTCTACGCCTTGTGATTCTAAACAGATGTGGTACCAGTCTGGCCTCAAATCCTTGTCAGATAAGCAGTGTCAAAATCAACTCTCTGGGGACAGGCTAATTGTAAACTGTGAATTAATAATGATTATTTTGTTTTCTATAAGGGTCCACCTCACATTAAACTGAGGAGGCGAGACACTCACTCCAGCGCAAAAGTGTCCAACACGTACAACCCTGTTTTGGTGCAAAATCAGGCTCATTCTCTCCATCATCCCATTGGCTACTCTGCTCAACGTGTCTCCTTGGTAACAGAGATGCTATGAGTGGGAACCCCCTCAAAGAGACCAATCACACCCCAAAGATTTTAATTCCACATGGGAGGCCTGGTCACTGTCCCAGAGTTTTTCCAGTCGCTTAATCCCTGGGGTCCCTGCATCCCAATTCTGGGGTCCCTGCACCCCCATCTCAGGGAGCCGCACACCCCAATCCCAGAGGGTCTCCACACCCCAATCCCAGGGGGCCGTACACCCCAATCCCTGGGAATCACCACAATCCTGGGGGGTCACCACACTCTAGCCCTGGGGTTCCCCCAACTCAATCCCAGGGGAACCCCACATCCCCAATCCCGGTATGAGGGGGGAGGTGGGGACAGGGAGTTCCTCACATCCCACCAATCCAGGGCGCCTTCCCATACCCTGAGACTGGGGATCACCACACCCCAACCCCAGAGGGTCCATGCAACCCCTATCCCAGGAGTCCACACACCCCAATCCCAGAGGGTCTGTACACCGCAATACCAGGGGGTCTCCACACCCCAATCCCAGTGGGACCTACACCCCAATCCCAGAGAGTCCACACATCCCAATTCCAGGGGGACCCACATCCCAATCCCAGGGGGACCCACATCCCAATTGCAGGGAGAACCCACACCCCAATCCCAGGGGGACCCACATCCCAATTGCAGGGAGAACCCACACCCCAATCCCAGGGGGACCCACACCCCAATCCTAGGGGGTCCCCACACCCCAATCCCAGGGAGGCCCCACACCTCAAGTCTGGGGTCACCACTTCCCATCCCCTGCTCTCCTATACCCCTTTTACCCTGGGATCTCAATCTGCCAACGTCCAGTGGAGTCCGGGAGGGTGGGCAGGTGGCGGGGTGAGGAGGGGGCGGGGTGGTCTGGGAGGGAGGATGGGCAGGTGGCAGGGTGAGGGGGGGGTGGTCCGGGAGGGAGGGTGGGCAGGTGGCGGGATGAGGGTGGGGGGGGGTGGTTCGGGAGGGAGGGTGGGCAGGTGGCGGGGTTGGGGGGGCGGGGGCGAGGTCTGGGAGGGAGGGTGGGCAGGTGACGGGGTGGGGGAGGCGGGGGCGAGGTCTGGGAGGGAGGGTGGGCAAGTGGCGGGGTGAGAGGGGGGGTGGTCCGGGAGGGAGGGTGGGCAGGTGGGGGGGTGATGGGGGAGGGTGGTCCGGGAGGGAGGGTGGGCAGGTGGCGGGGTGATGGGGGGGGTGGTCCGGGAGGGAGGGTGGGCAGGTGGCGGGGTGAGGGGGAGGGCGGGGTGATCCGCGAGGGAGGGTGGGCAGGCAGGGCGGGGGGGGGGGGGTGGGGGGGAGGGGAGGGGGGTTGACATTTTAGCCACTTCCTCCCTCATCTGAAGTAGAGCTTCTCGGAGACAGCGCCTGCACTGCTGAATGATGGATGAGCCCTAATTGTCTGGCGGGTGTGAATAATAACTCAATAAAAAGATATGCTGGCTGCTTCCAGCCCCTTGGCTTGCAAAGCGTCCGCCCTGTAGGAACGAGCAGATTAAACGATTTATCACATCACAGCAGGAGGATTGATCAGTGATGTCACTGCCTTCGGTCCCGGTCAGCTCTCTCCCCATTTAAATAAATCGCCCCTTCGGAAACCTCCGCTTAACCTCTTCCATCGTCATCGCCACAATCCGCTCGGGCCTAACACGCCCGACCTTATGCGTTGTTAATTTGTGTACAGCCCGGCTCCAATCAAATTCTGGTTTCCTCTTCAGCAGGCTCGAGCGTTGTCCCGACGGGAGCGACCGGATTGGACGAGCCGGAGGCCTCAGGCCTGGGATTAGTTACTGACCCAGGGATCCTTCCCACCGCTCACCTCTTCGGATCAACGGGCTCTTTCCCCGTAAGTAAACGTCCTCCCAACCCTGCCGCCTGCCCCCTCGTGAGGGGAGTGGGTGGCGAGCAGCTATTTGACTGCCAGAGGCGTCACAGCCGCCGCACGCTCGCCTTAGCTTGGCATCTGCACACTGGCACCCAGGGGCCAGGGCTGAGGGTACATTCTTTCCCTTATGAATCACTCAGCAGTTTGCCTGTGGGCATGAGGCATTGCACTGAAGAAGAGAAACTCTAGAGAATGGAAATCCTAAAGAATAGAATTCCACTAAAGAATAGAAAACATTGCATTATCTTTTTTTTAATTCATTCCCGGGATGTGGGCATCGCTGGCTGGGCCCAGCATTTATTGTCCATCCCTAATTGCCCCTTGAGAAGGTGGGGGTGAGCCTTCTTGAACCGCTGCAGTCCCTGTGGTGTAGGTACACCCACAGTGCTGTTAGGGAGGGAGTTCCAGGATTTTGACCCAGCGACAGTGAAGGAACAGCCGATATATTTCCAAGTCGGGATGGTGAGTGACTTGGAGGGGAACTTGCAGGTGGTGGTGTTCCCATGTGTCTGCTGCCCTTGTCCTTCTAGATGGCAGTGGTTGTGTATTTGGTAGGTGCTGTCTAAGCAGCCTTGGTGAATTCCTGCAGTGCATCTTGTAGATGGTACACACTGCTGCCACTATGTGTCAGTGGCGGAGGGAGTGAATGTTTGTGGATGTGGTGCCAATCAAGCGGGGCTGCTTTGTCCTGGATGGTGTCCAGCTTCTTGAGTGTTGTGGAAGCTGTACTCATCCAGACAAGTGGGGAGTATTCCATCACACTCCTGACTTGTGCCTTGTAGATGGTGGACAGGCTTTGGGGAGTCAGGAGGTGAGTTACTTGTCACTGGATTCCCAGCCTCTGACCTGCTCTTGTAGCCACAGTATTTATATGGCTGGCCCAGTTCAGTTTCTGGTCAATGGTAACCCACAGAATGTTGATAATGGGGATTCATCGATGGTAATGCCATTGAAAGTCAAGGGGCGATGGTTAGATTCTGTCTTGTTGGAGATGGTCATTGCCTGGCACTTGTGTGGCGCGAATGTTACTTACCCCTTGTCAGCCCAAGCCTGGATATTGTCCAGGTCTTGCTGCATTTGGACATGGACTGCTTCAGTGTCTGAGGAGTCACGAATGGTGCTGAACATTGTGCAATCATCAGCGAATATCCCCACTTCTGACCTTATGATGGAAGGAAGGTCATTGGTGAAGCAGCTGAAGATGGTTGGGCCGAGGACCAATTCTCCTCGGACTCTCATTCTTAATGGAGGGAGGTTGCAGAACTCTGAGGTACAGAGGGATCTGGGTGTCCTAGTACATGAATCACTAAGAGTTAGTATCCAGAAGCAGCAATTGACTAGGGAGGCAAATGGAAAGTTGTCTTTTATTGCAAGGGGAATGGAATATAAGAATAGGGAGGTTTTGCTATAGTTGTATAGATGTGGCAAGACCACATCTGGAGTACTGTGAACAGTTTTGGTCTCCTTATTTAAGAAAGGATATAAATGCGTTAGATGCAGTTCAGAGAAGGTTCACTCGACTGATTCCTGGGGTGAGGGGGTTATCTTATGAGGAAAGGTTGGACAGGTTGGGCCTGTATCCATTGGAGTTTAGAAGAATGAAAGGTGATCTTATTGAAACATATAAGATCCTGAGGGGAGGCGACAGGGTGGATGCTGAGAGGATGTTTCCCCTTGTGGGAGAGACCAGAACGAGGGGACACAGTTTAAGAATAAGGGGTCTCCCATTTAAGGTGGAGGTGAGGTGAAATTTTTTCTCTCAGAGGGTCGTGAGTCTGTAGATCTCTCTTCCCCAGAGAGCGGTGGAGACAGGGTCATTGAATATTTTTTAAGGCAGAGGTAGATAGATTCTTGACTATCTTATTGAATGGCGGAGCAGGCTCGAGGGGCCGAATAGACTACTCCTGCTCCTAATTTGTATATTCATATGTTCGCATGGTGTCCACTGGATTCACTGGCTCTGCATGGCATCCAATGGATTCCCTGTCACCTCATGGTGCTGTACTGGAATTACTGGAATTGAGGCACTACACATTGTCCATTGGACTCACTGGGGTCATATGGTAACCATTGGATTCACTGGCAATATATGGTGTTCACTGGATCCACTGATGCCACATGTGCTCACTGGATTCACTGGAGTGAGACATGGCATGCTGTCCACTGGATTCACCAGAGTGAGACACTGCACATTGTCCACTGGATTCATTGGATTGAAACAATGCATGTTGTCCACTGGATTCACTGGAGTGGGACACTGCACACTTCCCACTGGATCAAGACTGCATGTTGTCCACTGGATTGACTGGAGTGAGACACTGCAAGTTGTCCACTGGATTCACTGGCGCCACCCATTCAGGTGTAAGTCATAGCAAGGAGTTCACTGGATTCAGTGAAGTGGGACGCTGCATGGTGTTCCATTTGAATTCACTGTCACCACATAACAATCATTGGATTTACTGGAGTGAGACACTGCAGCTTGTCCACTGGATTCACTGGCATTGTCTGTACAGGTGTGAGACACTGCAGGCTTGATTGATCTACTGTTGCTCCTATTTCTTATATTCTTACCTGTCCACTGGATTCACTGCCTTTCCAGTGTGCAGTACTGCATGATGTGTGTGTGTATGTGTATACGTGTGTGTATGTGTGTGTGTCTGTGTGTATGTGTGTCTGTGTGTATGTGGCTGGCGGGTGAAGGTAGGATTGGCTTTGAGTGCAATGCCAATGTACAGTCACGGTCTGGGCTCACACAGCAACGGACATTGGGTGAGGTACTGGAGAGAGCCAGCATGAGGCAGTGTCTGCAGGAGGGGTGGTTAAGGCAGTGTGTATCTGTGCGCTTGCGTACAGTAACCATGCAGTGCAAGTATTATAGGTCACTCTCTCCCAGCCTGGTTTCTGTTACAGAAAGATTCTCACCAGGGTGTGACAAAAAGATTTTCTCAATATTATCAGCCAGGGGCGGAAGACAGGAGTTACCTGATGTGGTGGTGGAATGACTCGGGGGGACTCAAGCTTCAGTGACCGGCACTCGTGAGAAACAAGTAGAGGGAGTAACAGGCAGCTGGTAGATCGGCTGCTAGACCTGAAAGACAGGCAGGCCCAAAAGGCACGCAGGCCCAAAAAACAGGCAGGCCCAAAAGACAAGCAGGCCCAAAAGACAAGCAGGCCCAGGAGACAGGCAGCTGGGTATTGGCAGCTAGGCCCAAAAGAGAGGCAGGCCCAGGAGACAGGCAGGCCCAAAAGACATGCAGGCCCAAGAGACACGCAGGCCCAAAAGGCAGGCAGGCCCAGGAGGCAGGCAGCTGGAGATAGGAAGCTTGGCCCAAAAGAGAGGCAGGCCTGGCTGCAGGCAGCTGGGAGAGACAGGCAAGCCTGACATGCAGGCAGAACAGAGAGAAAGGCAGAAGAGTCATGCAGAACTGCAAGAAAGGCAGGCCCGAGAGACCACAAGGCTCAAGGGACAGACAGGCCCAAGAGACCGGCAGACCTATTAAACGTCAAGCCTAAGGAAAAGTCAGAACTGCGAGACAGCTAGGCCTGAGAGACCAGCAGGCTCAAGAGACAGGGACAAGCAAGTGACAGTCATTCTTAATAGTCTGAGTGGGGGAAGCACCCAAGTGAGCGCAAACCTGAGTACGAGGCCTGCAGTAACAGGCAGTGAGGAAGGACTAACTGGCTGATGCAAGGAAGCCTGCGTGGTGGGCATACCAAGTGACAGGAAAGCATGAGGAGCAGCAGATCCTGGCCTGGGGCACCTCCCAGCTGTCTGTCCAGGAAGGCTGCTGAGCTGCTATTGACCAGTACAGAGGCAGCGCTTTACTCTCGGAGGGTCAGTACTGAGGGAGCGTCACACTGTCGGAGGGTCAGTATTGAGGGAGTGCTGCACTGTCGGAGGGTCAGTACTGAGGGAGTGCTGCACTGTGGGAGGGTCAGTATTGAGGGAGTGCTGCACTGTCGGAGGGTCAGTACTGAGGGAGTGCTGCACTGTCGGAGGGTCAGTACTGAGGGAGTGCTGCACTGTCGGAGGGTCAGTACTGAGGGAGTGCTGCACTGTCAGAGAGTCAGTACGGACGGAATGCTACATTGTCAGGCAGTCAGACATGAGGACATGCTGCACTGTTGGAGGATCAGTACTGAGGGAGTCCTGCATGGTTAGAGGGTCAGTAGTGAGGGAGTTGCACTTTCGGAGAGTCAGAACTGAGGGAGTGCTGCACTGTCAGAAGGTCAGTACTGAGGGAGTGCTGCACTGTCGGAGGGTCAGTACTGAGGGAGCACTGCACTGTCGGAGGGTCAGTACTGAGGAAGTTGCACTATTGAGTGTCAGTACTGAGGGAGTGCTGCACTGTCAGAGGGTCAGTACTGAGGGAATTGCACTGTCAGAGGGTCATTACTAAGGGAGTGCCGCACTGTTGGAGGGTCAGTACTGAGGGAGTGCCGCACTGTCGGAGGGTCAGTACTGAGGGAGTGCTGCACTGTTGGAGGGTCAGTACTGAGGGAGCTCTGCACTGTTGGAGGGTCAATACTGAGGGAGTGCCGCACCGTCGGAGGGTCAGTACTGAGGGAGTGTTGCACTGTCGGAGGGTCAGTACTGAGGGAGTCCTGCATGGTTAGAGGGTCAGTACTGAGGGAGCGCCGCACTGTCGGAGGGTCAGTACTGAGGGAGTCCTGCATGGTTAGAGGGTCAGTACTCAGGGAGTGCCGCACTGTCGGAGGGTCAGTACTGAGGGAGTGCCGCACAGTTGGAGGGTCAGTACTGAGGGAGTGCTGCACTGTCGGAGGGTCAGTACTGAGGGAGTGCTGCACTGTCGGAGGGTCAGTACTGAGGGAGTCCTGCATGGTTAGAGGGTCAGTACTGAGGGAGCGCCGCACTGTCGGAGGGTCAGTACTGAGGGAGTCCTGCATGGTTAGAGGGTCAGTACTCAGGGAGTGCCGCACTGTCGGAGGGTCAGTACTGAGGGAGTGCCGCACAGTTGGAGGGTCAGTACTGAGGGAGTGCTGCACTGTCGGAGGGTCAGTACTGAGGGAGTGCCGCACAGTTGGAGGGTCAGTACTGAGGGAGTGCTGCACTGTCGGAGGGTCAGTACTGAAGGATTGTTGCACCATTGGAGGTGCTTTTTTCAGATGAGATGTCAAATTGAGGCCCTGTCTGCCCTCTCTGGTGGGTGTGAAAGATCCCGTGGCCACTATTGGAAGAAGAGCAGGGGGGAGTTCTCCCCGGTGTCCTGGGGCTAATATTTATCCCTCACCCAACATCAGTAAAAAGCTGCCTTGCTTTCTACCCTTAATGTCACCATTCGCACATTCCTCAGCTAATATCACCACCGTCAATACCCCTTTGTCCTTTTGTCTATGACATCTTTGGCAATCTCTTCTTTGCCTCCACCTATCACTGGCCCTCTATCCAGCTCCACCTGTCCCACCCCTCCTCTACCAGCTTATATTTCACCACATTTCTATATTTCCTCATTTCTGTTGAAGAGTCATATGGACTCGAAACGTTAACTATGTTCCTCTCCGCAGATGCTGTCGGACCTGCTGAGCTTTTCCAGCTATTTTTGTTTTTGTTTCAGATTTCCAACGTCCGCAGTATTTTGCTTTTATATCGGTAAAAAGCAGATGATCTGGGTCAATATCGCGTTGCTGCTTGTTGGAGCTTGTTGTGCGCACATTGGGTGCCGTGTTTCCTACGTTGCAAGTGACCACACTTCAGAAGTACTTCATTGTCCGTCAAATGTCCCGAGATGGCGACAGGTGCCATAGAAATGCCTGCTCTGTCCTTCGTAAAGTAGAAGGTGCCTAATGTATCAGCGACACGAGCATGGTATCACTCAAGTTCCAACTGCCTGGGAAATCTTCTGACCTAGAAACATAGAAACTAGGAGCAGGAGTAGGCCATTCGGCCCTTCGAGTCTGCTCCGCCATTCATTATGATCATGGCTGATCATCCAACTCAATAGCCTGCTCCTCGCTTTCTCCCCGTACCCTTTGATCCCTTTCGCCCCCAAGAGCTCTATCCGACTCCTTCTTGAAAACATACAATGTTTTGGCCTCAACTACTTTCTGTGGTAGCGAATTCCACTCTCTGGGTGAAGAAATTTCTCCTCACCTCAGTCCTAAATGGTCTACCCCGTATCCTCCAGACTGTGACCCCTGGTTCTGGTCTCCCCTCACCATCGGGAACATCCTTCCTGCACGTCTTGCAGCACTACTTTCGGTTTCTCCTTCCCGCTAGACTCTCTCTTATGGCAGCTTCCTCTGTGTCACTTTGCTCCTTAATCAAAGGAGTTGAATCCAAAGTGAGTGCATGGATTTGAGGTGCGGGTCCACCCTGACCTCATTGAATGACAGGACAGCCTCAATGGGCCGAATGGTCTCTGCTTGCGTCTAATATTCCTAAGCACATTTATTTGATATTTCTGGACTGATTGCCAATGGTAAGGTGCCTGCCTCTGGAAGGTTTGGGCTTGAGTCCCGCCCCAGGACATGAAGGTGCATCTATAAAGTGGCCAAGCAGGGTTGATTATCAGCCTGTAAATCCTTCCAATTGCCCCTTGAGAAGGTGGGGGTGAGCCGCCTTCTTGAGCCGCTGCAGTCCCCGTGTGGTGTAGGTACCCCCACAGTTGCTGTTAGCGAGGGAGTTCCAGGATTTTGACCCAGCGACAGTGAAGGAACGGCCGATATATTTCCAAGTCGGGGTGGTGAGTGGCTTGGAGGGGAACTTGCAGATGATCTGATGGTTGGGGGTGGGGCTGAGAGGGGAAACAGTCTGGGGAGGGTTGCAAAGGCCTGGGGGGTGGTGGGGGATGGGGAGGTGGTGTGGGCTCACTTCAATGCATCACAAAATTTAAAGCGATGCTTGTTACCGTCTAGGGCCTAGGCACCTGGGGAAGGTGTTGGTGCAGCTGATGAACAAGTCAGTTTGCTGGCCTGGTATTGTGTTGGCATTAAACATCTCAGATTACCAGGAGCCTTGGCAAGTTTTGCTAATGAGTTGACAGATGATCAACCTGTAATTACAGCACCTCCTGAAAGCCTGTCATGGATTAGTAATAGCATCTGAAGCAACCATTAGTCACATAGGGGGGTTATACTTTGTCATGTGTTTGTAGAGATCCAGGGCGCAAGAAGAGATTCACTGCAGGTTTAAACCCGGGAGGGAGATGCGGGCTTCGGTGGGTGGTGTCGGAGGGGTGTGCTAGGGATTTATGCGTCTATTTTTTTGGGGGGGGGGAGGAGGGGGTGGGGGGTGGATGTGGGTGGAGGAGGGAACTTTTCAAAGAAAATTGTGTAACGGTGAGGACTGACGGGCACCCGGTAATCTTCCAGCTGGCCAAGCGGCTTTGAACCTTGGGTCCCCCTCCGAGCTAGCAGTGCCGTCGGATCAGTGGCCGAACTAGAGGGTGACTGGGTAGCGCTGGCAGAGGGGGTCTGGCGCAAGGAGGGGTTTCGGTGGCACAGGCCCGTTGTTCCTTTACTGTGGCCCCTCCTCCCCAGCTCCACATGTAGCTGAGTACATTAATAAATCCCATCTTGCTGGTTGCTGCCTGCTGCGGCCCTTTAAGTGCTGCACGTGGAACTGGTTTCTCAACCAATCTCGCTTGTACATTGACAAATCCCATCTTGCTGGTTGCCACCTGCTGCGGCCCTTTAAGTGCTGCACGTGGAACTGGTTTCTCAACCAATCTCGCTCGTACATTGACAAATCCCATCTTGCTGGTTGCCAACTGCTGCGGCCCTTTAAGTGCTGCACGTGGACCTGGTTTCCCAACCAATCTCGCTCGCACAGGATGTTGGGGTGTGGCCTCAACCAAGCATCAGGCCCCTTTATTTGTACATGTAAAACGCACAAAGGCGTAGGCAGTGCACATTGAAATTACAGCCCACGTATCTTGTCATCAGCCGTCCCCCCGATTCGAAGGTGACGCCTACCCAGGGTCGTGGTTTTCTCCCACGGGCCTTCATGTGGCCGAACAGGCCGACTCGCCACCCCGCAGGTCATTGGACACGCGGGGCAGGGCGTTCCCCCACGAGGTCATGGGATCTGGAGTACAGGATTTGCTTCCTTTTCTTTCCTTGTCTGCCGCCCGCCACCCCACCACCCCGCCCCCCCCTCCCCCCCGCCTCATCGTGAAGGCGTTCAGACTCAGAGCGTGATGTAGCTCGACGGACAGGTTGCCGCCATTTTGAGCGAGCTCATCCCGGTCAGTAATGTCAATGCTCAAGGAGGGCTTCAGAGTGTCTTTGAAACCTTTTCTTCGCACCCCCCCTCCCCCTGGAGCGTTGGCCGTTTGAGAGTTGAGAAAACAGGGCCTGTCCCGGGGAGACGGTTTTCCACCATCTGGACACAGTGTCCGGCCCGCCGAAGTTGGTTTTGGCGGGAGTTTTGCCGGAATGCTTGGTGGAGCTGGCTTCCAGAAGGTCACTCGCGTGGGTTCGATTGACCTCCCGCTGAACCCGGAGGGTGGGGGCGAACTCATTCCCAATGGAATTCCTCTCTCGCTCCGATGTGTCGCTGCTACACAGGCCCGGTCTCCCTGCGGTACAGGAGTGTGGTGGCCACAACTGCTCTGTGCACTAGGACTCCTGTTGACTTGCGGAGGCCTTGGTTGTCCAACACTCGCTGCCGTAGTTTGTAGGAGGCTGAGCTGGCGCAGCTGATCCGGTGTTGAATCCCCTCCTCCATGGTGGCCTTTTGCCAAGGGGTGGGAAGTGCTCAACGTATTCCAGAGTCACTCCTCCAGCATAAGACCATTAGACCATAAGACATAGGAGCAGAAATTAGGTCATTCGGCCCATCGAGTCTGCTCCGCCATTCAATCATGGCTGATAAGTTTCTCAACCCCATTCTCCCGCCTTCTCCCCGTAACCTTTGATCCCCTTACCAATCAAGAACCTCTATCTCGGTGTTAAATACACTCAATGACCTGGCCTCCACAGCCTTCTGTGGCAATGAATTCCATAGATTCACCCACTCTCTGGCTAAAGAAGTTTCTCCTCATCTCTGTTCTAAAAGGTCTTCCCTTTACTCTGAGGCTATGCCCTCGGGTCCTAGTCACACGTCCGGGAGGTGGAATATTTAGCTGACCGGGTATGGGTTGATACGTGAGTCTCGTTCCGGTAAAATTCCAGGACAGGCCGAGATTCTTGCCTTCAGAATCGAAAGAGATCGAGAGCGACTTGCAGATCAGGTGCGGGGTGGGCGATGACAATGCCGACATCCGCAAACTGTAAACCACGTGCGTCTATAGTGGTCAGTTTAGTTTGGGCACGGCGGGGGGGGGGCGACTGAGGTTAAAGAGTTTTCCATCTGGATGGTACCAGAGGGGAGGTTGATCTCTGATGAGGTGAATAGCCACGGTCAGATCGATTGTGAATAGTGTGGGGGTGACCACACAGCCTTGCTTGACCCCTGTCTGGATTCTGAAGGCATCTGTTACAGATCTCGCACTCAAGACAGTTGTAGTCGCCTCATTATGAAGCAATTGGAGGGTATTTAATACGGTTTGAAAGACACCCAAACCTTTGGAGCACAATCCACAGAGCCGCCCGGTTTTACCCAGTCAAATGCTCAGGTCGCCGAACGCCTCGAAGAATTCCTGGTGTTACATTCGGCTTTTGTGTTCGATTTTCCTGGCAGCAAAGACCATGGGGCGGAACTGTCCGGTCCCCTTGGCGTCAGGTGTCATGGTGGGTGGGGACAATTTGGCGTGAGGGGCAGAATGCGTCGGCACAAAAGCGCCGCGGTATCATCCGATGGTGCCCGCGGCGGCGAATCCCGCTGGATACCCCGGCATGAGTCCCACTCGCATCCCGGCGGGTGACGGGGATGCAGAGTGAGGCCCCGGCCGAAACGGCTCCGGCCAAGCCCGGCTTACCGTCACGCCGGCGGGGAAGGCGTGCCGGCCCGGTGCGCACGCCTGAACGAGTGTGACGAGCGGGAGTCAGGGTGGGGGTCTTACCACCAGGGCCTTGCTCGGGCCGTGGACACCCGAGGAGCAGGAGGTGCCTGAGCCCCCTACAGCGACCGGGCCCTGGAGGAACAGGCGCGTCGTTTGCCAGGGTGGACCCTCACGAGCTTGGCTCCGCCGTGAAAACAGCCCCCGGAGGTTGGGTGGGTCTCCGTTGACGCTTCGGGTCTGCTTCGGACCGTCACGGTCTTGGCCGTGGGCTGCCATGGATGATCGGCGGGGTTGGCGCGGAAGAGGATGGCGTCCTGGGGGTTGAGGGTAGCGGGAGCTAAGGTGCGGGATGAAGGTGTTGGGGGGGTTGGTGGTGAGGTTGGGAGGGGACGAGAGGAGTGTGAGGTTGGGAAGGGGGGAGAAGGTGTCAGGGCGGTGGGTGAGTGGGGGCGGGGGGATGGCAAAGGTTTTGGGGTGGGTGAGGTTAGGAGTGGGGATGAGGGAGTACGAGGGGGAGGGTGTAACGGGGGTGAATGCGGCCAGTGGGGAGGTAGGTGTAAGGGAGGGATTTGGAAGGGGGAAGGAGTTCAGAGGGAGAGGGGAGCTCGGAGCGGGGAAAGTGTCCAGGGGAGGAGGGAGTTTGGAGGGAGGAAGGTGTCCAGGAGAGGAGGGAGTTTAGAGGGGAAGGTGTCTGAGGGAAGGAGGGAGTTTGGAGGGGAAGGTGTTTGAGGGAAGGAGGGAGTTTGGAGGGGAAGGTGTTTGAGGGAAGGAGGGAGTTTGGAGGGGGGAAGGCATCTGGTGGGGGGGAGGAGGGAGAAAATTTGACGGACCAGCAGAAGGCCCGTTGACTTTGGCCGGCGGACTGGGGCCGAGAAATCCCGGCCTTGGGGGCTGACTGTTTGGAGGGCCACTGGAAGAGATGAGGAGAAGCGCCAAGCTCAGCTGGCCAAGAGGAGGGCCCAAAGGGAACAGAGGCCAGAAGCGGGCAACCAGCCGGCAGTCCAGGGGGGGCCAGCGCTCCAGGCAGGCTGAGGGGCCTTTCCTGCCTGACTGAGGGTTAGGGTTAGAGGGGGTACACCCCACCCCCCCGGCAACTCCTGGCAGCCTGGTTGCTTTCTGCATCCTAGCTCCATGCCAGTTAAGTGGGTGCCCCAGTCAAATTCCCAGGTCGGTAACTGTTTCGCCAGCCCCCTCGACCCCACTTCGTACCCCCTTATGGAGCCTGTCAGGACCCAGAAACACACCTGGCTCCTGTTTCCCAGCCCCAAGGCAAACCTTTCGGCCAAGGGGGTGGAGCTGGTAATCGGTGCCATTTCACCCGTCCCAAAATGGCCCTTGGGCTAAAATCTTACCTGGCGGCCATATTGGAATTGTGGGCTGGAAGAATTCAAATAAACTGGGTATTGTAATGTGACTCAATGACGCCCTTAAAATTAAAGAAGCCAAACCATTTCCAATGGTTGGCCTACATGGACTTTAGCAAGGCTTTTGAGAAGATCCCTCATGGCAGACTGGTCAAGAAAGCAAGAGCCCATGGGATCCAAGGCAAAGTGGATCCAACATTGGCTGAATGGCAGGAAGCAGAGGGTGATGGTAGAGGGAGGTTTCTGTGACTGGAAGTCTGTTTCCAGTGGGGTTCCACAGGGCTCGGTGCTGGGCCCCTTGCTGTTTGCGGGTGTACATAAATGATTTGGACTTAAATGTAGGGGGTATGATCAAGAAGTTCGTGGATGACACGAAAATTGGCAGGGTGGTAAATAGTGAGTAGGATAGCCGTAAACTGCAGGAGGATACCAATGGACCGGTCAGGTGGGCAGAGCAGTGGCAAATGGAATTCAACCTGGAAAAGTGTGAGGTAATGCACTTGGGGAGGGCTAACAAGGCAAGGGATTAGACTATGAATGGTAGGACCCTGGAAAGTACTTCAGATCAGAGGGACCTTGGTGTGCATATCCACAGATGCCTGAAGGTAGCAGGGCAGGTAGATAAGGTGGTTAAGAAGGCATATGGGATACTTGCCTTTATTAGCCGAGGCATAGAATACAAGAGTATGGAGGTTATGCTGGAACTGTATAAAACACTGGTTAGGCCACAACTGGAGTACTGTGTGCAGTTCTGGTCACCACATTATAGGAAGGGTGTGATTGCCCTGGAGAGGATGCAGAGGAGATTTACCAGGATGCTGCCTGGGCTGGAGGGTCTGAGCGATGAGGGAAGATTGGATAGGCTGGGGTTCTTTTCCTTGGAGCAGCGAAGGTTGAGAGGGGACCTGATAGAGGTGTATAAGGTTATGAGGGGCATCGATAGGGTGGATAGGAAGGCACTTTTTCCATTAGTAGAGGGGTCAATAACCAGGGGGCATAGATTTAAAGTAAGAGTTAGAAGGCTAAGAGGGGAGTTGAGGAGAAATTTTCTCACCCAGAGGGTGGGTGGGAGTCTGGAACTCACTGCCTGAAAGGGAGGTTGAGTCAGAAACTCTCGTAACATTTGAGAAGTGTTTAGATATTCACTAGCGTTGCCATAACTTCCAGGGCTATGGGCCAAGCGCTGGAAAACGGGATTAGTGTAGTCAGATCTTTGTTGACTGGGGCGGACACGATGGGATGAATGGCCTCCTTCTGTGCTGTGAACGTCTGTGAGTCTATGGTTAAAGGGTCAATAACCAGAAGGAACAAAATGAAGGCAATTGGCAAAAAAAAAAACAGGAAAAGGGGGAGATGGTGACATGACGGTAATGTCATAGAACGAATAGTCCGCCAATCCCCCTCCAAGCCGCACACGTCAGTATCTCTGGACAAAAACTCTGGGACTCCCTCCCGATTAACACTGTGGGTGTACCTACACCACAAGAGCTGTAGGGGTTCAAGAAGGCGGCTCACCACCGCCTTCTCAATTAGGGCAATTAGGGACGGGCAATAAAAATTCTGGCCCGGCCGGTGATGCCGATGTCCCGCGGAAGAATTAAAAAAAAAAATCCAGAGGCCCCTGGTTAATGCTCTGGGGGAGATGGGTTCAAATCCCATCAGGGCAGCTGGTGGAATTTAAACTCAATTAATAAAATCTGGAATTATAAAGCCAGTCTCAGTGATGGTGACCATGACAACCACCATTGATTATTGTAAAAACCCATCTGGTCCACTAATGTCCCTTTAGGGGAAGGAAATCTGCCATCCTTACCTGGTCTGGGCCTACACGTGACTCCAAACCTACAGCGTTGTCCAAGTGACGTCACCATTACGTCACCACGTTCCCCTGATCATCACGCCGCTGTTTGTGGGAGCTTGCTGTGCGCGAATTGGCTGCCACGGTTCCGGCCTGGCCACGGCGACGGCGCTCCAAAAAAAAAAGTACTCGGTCGGCTGTCAAGTGACTCGGGGCATTTCGAGGCTGCGGCGAGGCTAGGCGCTATAGCAACGCGGGGCTTTACCCCTCGCTGGCCCAGCGCGGGAACCCCAGCTCCAAGGCGCCCCCCTCCTCGGCCGCGCAAGGTTGATTCGGCCGTTCATCGAGCGGGCCTGCTGAACGCACTCGCGACACCGTAAATCAAACTGACGAGGACAGAAACGGTCGGGGAGGGGGGTGGATGCCGACGGAGTATGTCCCCTCCCCCCCCGGCCCCCGGTGAGGCAGCTCGTTCCAAATCGTAACCCCTCGACGCGTAAAGGGTTTCTTTTCCCTTATTCCTTCACGGGATGTGGGCCTCGCTGACAAGGCCAGCATTTGTCGCCCATCCCTAACTGCCCCCCTTGAACCAAGCGTTTCAGAAGGCACTTAAAATAGTCAACCCCACAGGAGGCAGTGGCACGGTGGTCCCGTCGCCTGGCAACGAGGGTTCAAATCCGCCCCCCCCTCCCCCACCACGGCTAGCTGGTGGGATTTAAATTCATTTAATAAATCTGGAATTATAAAGCCGGCCTCGGCGACGGTGACCATGACAACCATCATCGACTGTTGTAAAAAAAAACCCCATCCGGTTCACTAACGTCCCCTTTAGGGGAAGGAAATCTGCCGTCCTTACCCGGTCTGGGCCTACACGTGACTCCAGGCCCCACAGAAAATGTGGTTGGCTCTGAAATGGCCCAGCGAGCCACTCCGCTCAAGGGGCAACTAGGGACGGGCAACAAAGGCTGGGCCTCGCCAGCGACGCCCGCATCCCCGTGAAAGAATAAATTGATCGAGGGATCAACGTTGGTTGGTTGATCTTACCTCTGCTTCCAATTGCGACCGTGGGATCTTTGGTTTCCATCCTCGAGGGCCCTTGGTCCACCCCAAAGACGGCGCCTCCAACCGTGCAGCACTCCCTCAGCACTGCCCTTGGGAGTGTCGGCCTGCACCATGGGTTCAAGCCTCCCGGCTCTCATGACTCAGAGGTGAGAATGCCACCCCACAGAACCGCGCCTGACTGATGCTGGAGGGGGTGGGGGGGGGTGGTGGGGTGCGCGAGCATCCGCTGGGATCCCCGCTTCCCCGATACAACTTGCAACTGTGGAAGCTGGAAACCTGAAACGAGGGAAGCAGAAAACGCCGGGGTTACTTTGGGTTGACGGCCCTACAGTCGGAACTGGAAAGCGCTCGAGACGTTGGCGGGTCTGATAAGTAAGTACAGGGGCGGTGGAGGGGGGTTGGGGAGGAAAGAATAAAAGAGGAATGTGCGTGACAGGGTGGGAGGCAGGAAAGCTTACAAAAGGAATGACGGGGTGAGGCAAAAGGAGATGGTAATGTGCCGTTTGCACTGGATAAAGTGGGGGTTGGGGAGCGTTGCATGGATGACTTGCTTCCCCCTCCCCGACACTCCCTCCTCACCACCACCCCCCCGCCCCCGGAAGCAAAGTCGGCAAAGAGTCAACCCCCCCCACAGGCCACAGGTGGGCTCAACAAGAGCTGGGTGGGGCGTCCTTCCGCCCCCTAGCTGTCGAATTGGCTGACAGCTCCATCCGTCCCAGCAGCGCCAAGGGCGCGTTAGTGGCCACCGCCGGGACTGCAAGGGGGCAAGATGGGGTAGCCCCGGGGCTCCCTGAAGCCGTTAGGTCCAGGGGTCTTGGCCGGGGAGGGGCTCAGCTGGGCAGGGAGGGGATTGGATGCGTGCGTGAGGGAGGGGGCGGGGTTGCGGTGTTGAGTTTAAGGCTGGGTGGCGGGGGTTAGGAATAAAAGGTTGACCTTAGGGGGGGCTACCCACCGATCCGCCAAGGGCTGCCCCCAAAGATCGAACGTCCCCTTCTTTCCGGCCCTTTGCAGGGTCCTTTCAGAAGAATTGGGCTACCCGCTTCCACACGGGTGACGATGCCAAAGGTTTTATGGTGTGGCCAATATCAAGGTCAAGTAGCTCGGTAGCAAGCTTAATTTGCCCCTGATTATCTATTTAAATTTGCTGGGGGTGGGGGTGGGGGGTGCTGCAGATTTCAGTGCCCAACACCCTTAGCCCCCAGTATTATGGGGGTGAGCTTGGGGGGTGGGTGGGAATGTGGTGGGTGGGCCCCTACTCTACTTTAATGGCGGATCGAAACCTCACCCCACCCGTGGATCAAGGCTTCGCAAAGCACGCGAAGGCCGCTTGGCCTTTCTTCCCCCCCGGCCGTCCGTCCAGCCTCTGCTTCAGTTACGTCAACAGTGGCCTTAATGGGCCTGTTAATTGTTGGCGGGCGCTTGCGTGGGGTGTCGGGACCGAGATAGCCCGCCCGCCTGACGAGCTCAAGATTCTGCCCTTGGAGTTACCATGTGCAGCTCTGGCCGCCACATAATAGAGAGGGGTGGCAAATCTAGGGGGGCATCAATATAAGATAGTCACTAGAGGTTACTGTGCCTCAAACTGGGTCCGAGGCCCTGCTGGATTCCAGATTTTCACCATTTCGGATGGGCGCGTTTCGGGTCAGACTGGGTTGGGTGGGGTCAAGGGTCGCTTGGGAGCGCGGGATAGAAGCCTCACTCGAAGCGGGGAACGCTGCTAATTAGTCTAGACCCCCGCGGCGCCTATTCTCAGGCGGGCCGTGTGAAGAGTATCCCAACTCCCACCTCCTGACTGAAGCATGAAGCGCCTCTCCAGGGATATTCCCTGTTCTGATACGCGGGCGAGATGTTAAACCGGGGGGCCTGCCCCCCGCCCTCTCGGGTGGGTGTAAAAGATCATGTGGCCCACGACTGGAAGAAGAGCTGGGTGGGGGTGGAGGGGGTGGGGGGGAGAGGCTTCTCCCCGGTGTCCTGGGGCCAATCTTTACCCCCTCAGCCAAAAGTCACCGAAAGCGGATGACCCGGGTCATTACCTCACTGCTGTTTGTGGGATCTTGCTGTGCGCTAATCGGTTGCCGCGTTGCCCACGCCACCACCCTTCACTGGCTGCAGAGCGCTTTGGGACATCGTGAGGTGCTGAGATGCACAATAGAAATGTAAGTCTTTCCTTACCAGCAATAAAGGGCACGGGTTGGGGATGAAGACGACCAGTATTTCAGGCCCCGCTCACCGTGAAGAGTTTGAACGTTGAGTGATCAAGATTGGCAATGATATACCTTCCCCGCCTGCCCCCACCACCCCACCATCCAGATCCCCCTGTGCCACCTCAGTCAAACAGTCTGCTTCATTTTATGCTCCCCACCAAGAGTTCCCCGATGGAATGGTCTGGGAAAAGCTGTTCCGCTGCAGACTCTAAAGGGCTGCAGCAGCAGCTGCGGCAGGACAGACTGGTCGCACACTGCGGGGATGGGATTACAGTTTATATCACAAACCGCAGGAACGGTATTACAGGCCATATCACACACTGCAGGGACGGGGCTACAGGTTATATCACACACTGCAGGGACGGGGCTACAGGTTATATCACACACTGCAGGGACGGGGCTACAGGTTATATCACACATTATGGGGACAGTATTACAGGTTATATCACACACTGCAGGGACAGTGTTACAGGTTATATCACACACTGCAGGGGCAGTGTTACAGGTTATATCACACACTGCACGGACAGTGTTACAGGTTATATCACGCACTGCAGGGACAGTGTTACAGGTTATATCACACACTGCACGGACAGTGTTACAGGTTATATCACACACTGCACGGACAGTGTTACAGGTTATATCACGCACTGCAGGGACAGTGTTACAGGTTATATCACACATTGTGGGGACAGTGTTACAGGTTATATCACGCACTGCAGGGACAGTGTTACAGGTTATATCACACATTGTGGGGACAGTGTTACAGGTTATATCACACACTGCAGGTACAGTGTTACAGGTTATATCACACACTGCACGGACAGTGTTACAGGTTATATCACGCACTGCTGGGACAGTGTTACAGGTTATATCACACATTGTGGGGACAGTGTTACAGGTTATATCATGCACTGCAGGGACAGTGTTACAGGTTATATCACACATTGTGGGGACAGTATTACAGGTTATATCACACTGCGGGAACAGTTTTACAGGTTAATTCACGCACTGCAGGGGCAGTGTTACAGGTTATATCACACATTGTGGGGACAGTGTTACAGGTTATATCACACACTGCAGGGGCAGTGTTACAGGTTATATCATACACTGCAGGGGCAGTGTTACAGGTTATATCACACACTGCAGGGACAGTGTTACAGGTTATATCACACACTGCAGGGACAGTGTTACAGGTTGTATCACACACTGCAGGGACAGTGTTACAGGTTATATCACACACTGCAGGGACAGTGTTACAGGTTATATCACACATTGTCGGGACAGTGTTACTGGTTATATCACACACTGTGGGGACAGTGTTACAGGTTATATCACACACTGCAGGGACAGTGTTACAGGTTATATCACGCACTGCAGGGACAGTGTTACAGGTTATATCACACACTGCACGGACAGTGTTACAGGTTATATCACACACTGCACGGACAGTGTTACAGGTTATATCACGCACTGCAGGGACAGTGTTACAGGTTATATCACACATTGTGGGGACAGTGTTACAGGTTATATCACGCACTGCAGGGACAGTGTTACAGGTTATATCACACATTGTGAGGACAGTGTTACAGGTTATATCACACACTGCAGGGACAGTTTTACAGGTTATATCACACACTGCAGGGACAGTTTTACAGGTTATATCACACACTGCGGGGACAGTGTTACAGGTTATATCACACACTGCAGGGACAGTGTTACAGGTTATATCACACATTGTGAGGACAGTGTTACAGGTTATATCACACACTGCTGGGACAGTGTTACAGGTCATATCACGCACTGCGAACCTGAATGAGAACGTGTGGAACCTCGTCAGGCAATTGTATTTTAACCTGTCTCTGAGCTCCTGTTTTTTTTCCAACGGCATTATCTCAGTCCCTCGCTGTTAAAGCTGTAAACCCTCCGAGTGACGCTTTCTTTGACGTGTCCATGTGGGGATCTGGCCCTGTAAGTGTGGGCCGCTCAAATCGGAATGCCCACTGCCTCTCCCTAAAACATGAGCTGTCAAAACCTCAAGTGGATCCAGCATGAATCCTGACATTGCTGTCTGCATAATCATCCCTCTCCAATCGCTGCTTAAGCGAGATGGCGAGTTGTGGCTCCAGGGGTATTTCATTTTTTAATATTTAATGATGATAAGTTTAATTATACAAATTCCTCATAAACTTTGCATCAAATATTAGGTTAGTGACAAATTAAGCATGCTGGCTGCCATCAGTCTGCAACGTTTGCAATTAAAATGGGCTTATGTTTCAAGGAGGCTGAATTCATACCAGGTTAATGTTGTTAGATGCTGGGGAGCTCAGCAGGAGCCAAGTATGTGTGAGGCCGCAGCAGAGTTCTGCTCCTGTGGAAGCTTGGGTTTAATCTCTGCAAGTCGGGCACTGCAGACTCTGGATGCCCCCCTTCTGGGTTCAGGATACCCACTGACTGGGTAACCGGGGTGAAGTGGGGCGGTGGGGATGGGGGGAGGATTCCTCTGCCTGCGTGTGTGTCCGCTGCTTGCCTGCTGTGGGAGTTTCTGTCTGCACCCTGATCACCTTCTGAAATGGTAAAAAAAAGAAACCAGATGGGATCTCAGTTGTCGCTCGCTTTGGAACATGGCATCTTCAGTTCACAGGCTGCAGTGGAGCTGTTTGCAATGGACTTTACTTCAATGAAAGGAGCTGCAATAGAACTAACTGTAATAGGATGGACTGCAATGGAATTGACTGCGTTCGAATGGACTCTAAAGGAACAGAGTGCAGTCCGGTGGGCTGTAATGGAATGGCGGCAATGGAATTAACGTCACTGGAATGGATGGCAATGGAACAGACTGCAATGGAACAGACTGCAATGGAACTGAACATAGTGGAACTGAATGTCATGGAACAGGCTGCAATGGAACAGACTGCAATGGAACAGACTGTAATGGAACTGAACGTAGTGGAACAGGCTGCAATTGAACAGACTGCAATGGAACAGACTGTAATGGAACTGAACGTAGTGGAACAGGCTGCAATGGAACAGACTGCAATGGAACAGACTGTAATGGAACTGAATGTAGTGGAACAGGCTGCAATGGAACAGACTGCAATGGAACAGACTGTAATGGAACTGAATGTAGTGGAACAGGCTGCAATGGAACAGACTGCAATGGAACAGACTGTAATGGAACTGAACATAGTAGAACAGACTGCAATGGAACTGAACATAATGTAATTGAATGTAATGGAACAGACTGCAATGGAACAGACTGTAATGGAACTGAACGTAGTGGAACAGGCTGCAATGGAACAGACTGCAATGGAACTGAACATAATGTAATTGAATGTAATGGAACAGACTGCAATGGAACAGACTGTAATGGAACTGAATGTAGTGGAACAGGCTGCAATGGAACAGACTGCAATGGAACAGACTGTAATGGAACTGAACATAGTAGAACAGACTGCAATGGAACAGACTGCAATGGAACTGAACATAATGTAATTGAATGTAATGGAACAGACTGCAAAGGAACTGACTGTAATGGAACTGAACGTAGTGGAACAGGCTGCAATGGAACAGACTGCAATGGAACTGAACATAATGTAATTGAATGTAATGGAACAGACTGCAATGGAACAGACTGTAATGGAACTGAACATAGTAGAACAGACTGCAATGGAACAGACTGCAATGGAACTGAATGTAGTGGAACAGGCTGCAATGGAACAGACTGCAATGGAACAGACTGTAATGGAACTGAATGTAGTGGAACAGGCTGCAATGGAACAGACTGCAATGGAACAGACTGTAATGGAACTGAACATAATGTAATTGAATGTAATGGAACAGAATGCAATGGAACAGACTGCAATGGAACTGAACATAATGTAATTGAATATAATGGAACAGACTGCAATGGAACAGACTGCAATGGAACTGAACATAATGTAATTGAATGTAATGGAACAGAATGCAATGGAACAGACTGCAATGGAACTGAACATAATGTAATTGAATATAATGGAACAGACTGCAATGGAACAGAATGCAATGGAACAGACTGTAATGGAACTGAACGTAATGGAACAGAGTGCAATGGAACAGAGTGCAATGGAACAGACTGCAATAGAACTGAACATAGTAGAACAGACTGCAATGGAACAGACTGCAATGGAACTGAACATAATGTAATTGAATGTAATGGAACAGACTGCAATGGAACAGACTGTAATGGAACTGAACATAGTAGAACAGACTGCAATGGAACAGACTGCAATGGAACTGAACATAATGTAATTGAATGTAATGGAACAGACTGCAATGGAACAGACTGTAATGGAACTGAATGTAGTGGAACAGGCTGCAATGGAACAGACTGCAATGGAACAGACTGTAATGGAACTGAACGTAGTAGAACAGACTGCAATGGAACAGACTGTAATGGAACTGAATGTAGTGGAACAGGCTGCAATGGAACAGACTGCAATGGAACTGAACATAATGTAATTGAATGTAATGGAACAGACTGCAATGGAACAGACTGTAATGGAACTGAACATAGTAGAACAGACTGCAATGGAACAGACTGCAATGGAACTGAACATAATGTAATTGAATGTAATGGAACAGACTGCAATGGAACAGACTGTAATGGAACTGAATGTAGTGGAACAGGCTGCAATGGAACAGACTGCAATGGAACAGACTGTAATGGAACTGAACGTAGTAGAACAGACTGCAATGGAACAGACTGCAATGGAACTGAACATAATGTAATTGAATGTAATGGAACAGAATGCAATGGAACAGACTGCAATGGAACAGACTGCAATGGAACTGAATGTAATGGAACAGACTGCAATGGAACTGAACATAATGTAATTGAATATAATGGAACAGACTGCAATGGAACTGAACATAATGTAATTGAATATAATGGAACAGACTGCAATGGAACAGAATGCAATGGAACAGACTGTAATGGAACTGAACGTAATGGAACAGAGTGCAATGGAACAGAGTGCAATGGAACAGACTGCAATGGAACTGAACATAGTAGAATTGAATGTATTGGAACAGATTGCAATGGGATAGACTGCGATGGAATAGGTTGTAATGGAACTGAATGTAATGGAACAGGCTGGAATAGAACAGACTGCTATGGAATAGACTGTAATGGAACAGACTGTAATGGAACAGACTGCAATGGAACAGACCGCAATGGAACTGAACGTAAAGGAACAGGCTGCAGTGGAACGCAATGTAATGGAACAGCCTGCAATGGAGCTGAACATAATGGGGCAGACTGCAATGGAACAGACTGCAATGGAACAGCCTGCAATGGGACTGAATATAATGGAACTGAACGTAATTGAATATACTGCAATGGAGCAGACTGTTATGGGACTGAACGTAATAGAACAGGATGCTGGACAGACAGTATAACCCGCGGCTCATACAATACCATATATTTTCTGCCCTCTCCCCAGACAAATTGCCCCCCACATCATCACCTTGCGTGATCAAGTTGAAACAGGGGAAGGTAGAAAATTTGAATTCAGTTACAAAAGTAGTGGCCGTGGATCAGCGGACCAGTTCACTAATGTCCTCACCCGATCTGGCCCTATATGTGACTCCCATCCAATGCTGGGTTGACCCTTAACTGACGTGGTCGAGCAAGCCACTCAAGAGGGACAACTAGTCGGGTTGCCAACTGTGATTAAATGTATTCCTGGGGGGGTTCCATCACATGACTTGCCCCCACCTACGCACTCCAGCCATGAGTCGGCCAACACCTCCATCCTTGTGACCTATGGCCTTCCTACGCCAATCGGAGAGCAAAAAGACTCAAGACCCAATTGGATGATGCTTGACTGTCAGCCAAACAGCCCTTTCCTTCCCCCATTTAAATTACTTTTATACCTGGCAAAGAGAAACTCTCAAAGAGAATGACAAAAAAAACCCCAATCTTTTTTCATGTCCCGGCGATTTCTCTCCAGGGTCCTGGAGACTGGTCTTCAATTCCCTGGAGACTCCAGGCCGATCCTGGAGGGGTTGACCACCCTGGCAATGGGGGATTGGGCGAACAAACAGGGGGTATTGCCGGCAACGTCTGAACCTCGAGGGACGAACGCACTCGCAATGAATGATTTTACGAGGCTAAACCCTGGGATAGGAAAGGGGGCAATCTGTCCTGACCCGCGAATCGATTGCATGAAAGAGAGTTAATTGAGGCAGATTCGGTAAACAGCAAGCAGCAGAATGTGCCCAAGCCTTGCAATCGATCGGGGTCATGGAACTGCCCTCTCTCCAGCCTCACAGCGAGAAAACATCGAGCAATCGGCCCAGCACCAATCCCACCAGCATTTTAAAAAATCTGTGCTTTTACCGACTGCTCCATTTAGGCAGCACCTTTCACGCACCCTGTTGTGAGGCAGGGAATGGGGGCAGCTGATTGGCGCACAGCAAGATCCCATATAAAGATTTGGTGACCAACTATGCTTTCGCTTGTTTGGTTTGAAGGGGAAACGCTGGGGAGGGGGACAGGGGGAAACCCCCTGCTCTTCTCTCAAACAGGGTTTTTTTAACATCCAACTGAATAGGCAGGTGAGGAGGACGTTTGAAGCCTCGTCTGAAAGGTGGCACCTCCGGCAGTGCGGCACTCCCTCAGTGCTGACCCTCCGACAGTGCAGCACTCCCTCAGTGCTGACCCTCCGACAGTGCAGCACTCCCTCAGTACTGACCCTCCGACAGTGCAGCACTCCCTCAGTACTGACCCTCTGACAGTGCAGCACTCCCTCAGCACTGACCCTCTGACAGTGCAGCACTCCCTCAGTACTGACAATCTGACAGTGCAGCACTCCCTCAGTACTGACCCTCCGACAGTGCAGCACTCCCTCAGTACTGACCCTCCGACAGTGCAGCACTCCCTCAGTACTGACCCTCCGACAGTGCAGCGCTCCCTCAGTACTGACCCTCCGACAGTGCAGCGCTCCCTCAGTACTGACCCTCCGACAGTGCAGCGCTCCCTCAGTACTGACCCTCCGACAGTGCAGCACTCCCTCAGTACTGACCCTCCGACAGTGCAGCGCTCCCTCAGTACTGACCCTCCGACAGTGCAGCACTCCCTCAGTACTGACAATCTGACAGTGTTTCTCCTTCAGTCCTTGGAATATGGGGACAAGTGCTGGAATGTGGTTTGAACACACAACCTCCTGCTGTCTGTGTGATTCTAAGCCCCTCCATTTACTCGCTTTAGTCTCCTGCAGCCCTCCTTGCTGAGGCATCGTTCCACTGGTGCCCGTCACCTTCCCCATTGGACAGTAAGTGCCAGTCAACCCTAAAGCAGTGTGGAAGTGTGGGCCATTGCTGCACAAATTCCTGGGGTCCATTTGGCATCTGGACTGATCTCCTTCTCTGTCACGTGGAATCACTGGGTCCAATTGTGACAACGCTCGACTGACAAAGACCTGCTAGCTCATAATGGCATAGGGCCCCAATCACAGAATCACACACAGTGCAGAAGAGGCCCTTCGGCCCATCGAGTCTGCACCGACACGTGAGAAACACCTGACCTACCTCCCTAATCCCATTTACCAGCACTTGGCCCCATAGCCTTGAATGTTATGATGTGCCAAGTGCTCATCCAGGTACTTTTTAAAGGATGTGAGGCAACCCACCTCCACCACCCTCCCAGGCAGCGCATTCCAGACCCTCACCACCCTCTGGGTAAAAAGGTTTTTCCTCACATTCACCCCCTAAACCTCCTGCTCCCTCACCTTGAACTTATGCCCCCTTGTGACTGACCCTTCAACTATCCCGGGGCCTTTTTAAGTCAGTGCAGAGTCAATCCAGCCTCGAGGGGCGGGGGCTATCCCACCCAATGAGTCTCTGTCGGCTCTCCCAGTCATTCTCAGTACCACAGAGCCTTTACAGTGCAGTAGGAGACCATTGGGCCCATCGACTCTTCACTGGCTCTCTGAAAGAGCTTCCCACCTCATCCCGCTCTCCTGCCTGGTCCCCGTAACCCTGCACATCCCCTCTTTTCAGGTAGCCACCCAATTCCCTCCCGGATGCCTCGATCGAACCTGCCTCCTCCACCCTCTCAGGAAGTTCGCTCCAGGCTCCAACCACCCTCTGGGTGAAAAAAATTCCCTCACATCACCTTTACTCCTTTTGCCAGTTATTTTGAGTCCGTGTCCTCTAGTTCTTGACGCTCTCTGGAGTGGGAACAGTATCTCACTATTTACCCTGTCCATGGCCCTCAGGATCTTGACTACCTCTATCAAGTCTCCTCTCAGTCACCTTCTCTCATTCCCCTGCTCCATCTCCACGGGCACTGCTAACTTTAT
The DNA here is from genome assembly GCF_964194155.1 of Cetorhinus maximus. Classification (NCBI taxonomy): domain Eukaryota; kingdom Metazoa; phylum Chordata; class Chondrichthyes; order Lamniformes; family Cetorhinidae; genus Cetorhinus; species Cetorhinus maximus. The sequence continues at coordinate 3,682,297 of NC_135909.1, forward strand.
TCCCCTTGGATACCACCCCTTCCAGTCATGGGCCAAGATTTTACAACCCCTCCCACCCAATGGCACAGTCCGGTCCCACCCACTGAACTGAATGGAGATTTAAATGGCTCGCCACATCCACTGGGATTTGGGGGGGGGAGACTTTTCATGGCGGGGTCCTTACCATCTTGGCCATAGGGTTGCACAGGAGGGGGCCATTCGGCCCATTGAAAGCAGATGTGCTGACAGCAGGATTTGAGCGCGCGTGGGGAAACCCCATTGTCTTTCAAACCTAAAGCTCTAAGCATGATGGGGGAGATGGTGGCGTAGTAGTCATGTCACTGAACTAGTGATCCAGGGGTCCCAGGCTAAGGCTCTGGGGGGACATGGGTCCAAATCCCACCACAGCAGCTGGTAGAATTTAAATTCAGTTAATAAGCATGGAATTGAAAGCTAGTCTCGGTAATGGTGACCATAACAGCCATCATCAATTGTTGTAAAAGCCCATCTGGTTCACTAATGGGAAGGAAATCTACTGTCCTATATCTGGTCTGGGCCTACATGTGACTCCAGACCCACAGCGATGTGGTTGACTCTGAACTGCCCCCTGAAATGGCCGAGCGAGACACTCAGTTCAAGGGGGCAATTAGGAGTGGGCACCAAATGCCAGCCTTGCCAGTGACGCCCACATCCTGCGAAAGAATAAAAAGTAAGGAAAGCCATTTGGAACTGGGCCGGCTTTTCTTTCTAACCCGCGCTCACATTTGGTGCTGGGATTAACAGGGCCACAACTTGCATTTATGTGGCGCCCTGATCAGTGCAAAACGCTCCACGGGGTGGGGGGCTTTCCCGGCGGGGAGCGCTGCCAGGCGAGGAGCTGGCATTGGAGCAAGAAGGAGAGGTTGGCGACAGGCAACCCAAGGTTTGGCCCAACGAGATGCGTTTGGAGAGACTCCACGGGGTCTACAGCAGCCCATTTACTTCCCCCTCACATTCCGAGAGCGAAGAGAAGGCGGTCCCCAGGGCCAAGCGCTCAGCAGACTGGGCTGATATTGTGCCTTGCCATCTCCTTTCATTGCTGATCGAGCGAGAGAGAAACAGAGATCAGAGGGAATAATGAGAGCAGGGCCTCCCTGGACGGCTCGAAACACGGGCTCATCTCTGGCTGACGCAAAACTGCTGTGCAAATATTGAATGAATGGCTCTTTGATTAGTGAAGCAAGTTTCACTGTTTTAACCGTTAATCTAGAGTGTCTCTTTAAGGACACAGCACGAAATCGGCAGATCTAGATCGGTGAACGGGCTTTTTAAAAAATTCATTCATGGGATGTGGGCGTCGCTGGCTGGGCCCAGCATTTATTGCCCATCCCTAATTGCCCCTTGACAAGGTGGGGGTGAGCCGCCTACTGAAACCGCTGCAGCCCGTGAGGTGTAGGTACACCCACAGCGCTCTTAGCGAGGGCGTTCCAGGATTTTGACCCAGCGACAGTGAAGGAACGGCCGATATATTTCCAAGTCAGGATGGTGAGTGGCTTGGAGGGGAACTTTCAGGTGGTGGTGCTCCCCATGTGTCTGCTGCCCTTGTCCTTCTAGGTGGTAGAGGTCACGGGTTTGGAAGGTGCTGTTGAAGGAGCCTTGGTGAGTTGCTGCAGTGCATCTTGTAGATGGTACACACACTGCTGCTACTGTGCGTCGGTGGTGGAGGGAGTGAATGTTTGTGGATGGGGTGCCGATCAAGCGGGGCTGCTTTGTCCTGGACGGTGTCGAGCTTCTTGGGTGTTGTGGGAGCTGCACTCATCCAGGCAAGTGGGGAGTATCCCATCACACTCCTGACTTGTGCCTTGTAGATGGTGGACAGGCTTTGGGGAGTCAGGAGGTGAGTTACTCGCTGCAGGATTCCCAGCCTCTGACCAGCTCTTGTAGCCACAGTGTTTATATGGCTGGTCCAGTACAGTTTCTGGTCAATGGTAACCCCCAGGATGTTGATAGCCTGAAGCCTGAAGCTCAGTGTTGGTGACTGTGACAAGTGCAAACTGTCCCTCCTCATCGTTCTGACGTGTCTATACAGTTGAGCGCACCATCCTCCTCCGAGGTCTCTGCGCTGTTTGGCTGCGATTGCTCTCGCCTGGTTCCTTTCTTATCTATCTGCTCATAGCCAGGATATGACCTACAATGGCTTCTATTCCTGCTCCCACACCCGTCACCTCTGGTGCCCCCCGAAGGATCGATCCTTCGCCACCCCTCCAAATTCTCATCGACGTGCTGCCCCTTGGCAACGTCTTCCAAAAGCACAGCGTTAGTTTACACAAGTACGTGGAGCACCCCAGGCTCCACCTCACTGGCATCTTGGTCAACTCCTCAAACTATCTCCAAATTACCTCACTGCCTGACTGAATGAGCAGGCGTTCCGCCCAATTAGATATTGAGAAGAGGGATTGAGGGAGATGGTGAGGTAGAAGGACTGAGGCAGGCGGTGAGGTGTTGGGATTGAGGGAGACGGTGAGGGGGAGGGGCTGAGGGAGACAGTGAGGGAGAGGATTGAGGGAGACGGGGAGGGGTGGGGGGATTGAGGGAGATGGTGAGAGGGAGGGGTTGAGGGAGACGGTGAGCGGGAAGGATGTGAGGGAAATGGTGAGAAGGATGTGAGGGAAACGGTGAGGGTGAGGGATTGAGGGAGGCGGGAAGGGGGAACGATTGAGGGAGACGGGGAGGTTGAGGGATTGAGGGAGATGGTGAGTGGGAGGGATTGAGGGGGATGGTGAGCAGGAAGGAATGGGGAAAATGGTGAGGGGGTGGGACTGAGGGAGACAGGGAGGGGGAGGGAATGAGGGAAACGGTGAGTGGGAAGGAGCGAGGGAAATGGTGAGGGTGAGGGACTGAGGGAGACGGGAAGGGGGAGCGATTGAGGGAGACGGGGAGGTTGAGGGATTGAGGGAGATGGTGAGTGGGAGTGATTGAGGGAGACAGTGTGTGGGAGGGATTGAGGGGCACGGTGAGCGGGAGGGATTGAGGGAGACGGTGAGTGGGAAGGAGTGAGGGAACTGGTGAAGGTGAGAGATTGAGGGAGACGTGAAGGGGGAGCGATTGAGGGAGATGGGGAGGTTGAGGGATTGAGGGAGATGGTGAGTGGGAGGGATTGAGGGGGATGGTGAGCAGGAAGGAATGGGGGAAATGGTGAAGGGGTGGGACTGAGGGAGACAGGGAGGGGGAGGGAATGAGGGAAACGGTGAGTGGGAGTGATTGAGGGAGACGGTGAGTGGGAGGGATTGAGGGGGACGGTGGGCGGGAGGGATTGAGGGAGAAGGCGAGTGGGAAGGATGTGAGGGAAATGGTGAGGGTGAGGGATTAAGGGGGACGGTGAGCAGGAGGGATTGAGGGAGATGGTGAGTGGGAGGGATTGAGGGGGATGGTGAGCAGGAAGGAATGGGGGAAATGGTGAAGGGGTGGGACTGAGGGAGACAGGGAGGGGGAGGGAATGAGGGAAACGGTGAGTGGGAGTGATTGAGGGAGACAGTGTGTGGGAGGGATTGAGGGGCACGGTGAGCGGGAGGGATTGAGGGAGACGGTGAGTGGGAAGGAGTGAGGGAACTGGTGAAGGTGAGAGATTGAGGGAGACGTGAAGGGGGAGCGATTGAGGGAGATGGGGAGGTTGAGGGATTGAGGGAGATGGTGAGTGGGAGGGATTGAGGGGGATGGTGAGCAGGAAGGAATGGGGGAAATGGTGAAGGGGTGGGACTGAGGGAGACAGGGAGGGGGAGGGAATGAGGGAAACGGTGAGTGGGAGTGATTGAGGGAGACGGTGAGTGGGAGGGATTGAGGGGGACGGTGGGCGGGAGGGATTGAGGGAGAAGGCGAGTGGGAAGGATGTGAGGGAAATGGTGAGGGTGAGGGATTAAGGGAGGCAGGAAGGGGGAGCGATTGAGGGAGACGGGGAGGTTGAGGGATTGAGGGGGATGGTGAGTGGGAGGGATTGAGGGGGACGGTGAGCAGGAGGGATTGAGGGAGACGGTTAGTGGGAGGGATTGAGGGGGATGGTGAGTGGGGGGGATTGAGGGAGACGGTTAGTGGGAAGGAGTGAGGGAAATGGTGAGTGGGAGGGATTGAGGGAGACGGGGAGGGGGAGGGAATGAGGGAGATGGGGAGGGGGAAGGATTAAAGGTAACGTGAGGGAGTGGAATTGAGGGAAATGGTGAGCGGGAGGGATTGAGGGAGACAGTGAGGGGGATGGGATTGAGGGAGATGCTGTGCCAATGCTCTAACAACCTTCCTTTCCGCCCCAATGAATCTAATCAGTCAAGTTCAGAGGTCCCAGGAGAAATGATTCCCACTTCGCTGTCGGGAAACACTGGGAATTCTCTCTGCCTGTCACTTGGAGAATTCGAGTCTGATCCCGGGCGATGAGAATTGCACCATCTGCACCTTGTATTAAGCTGTGAGCTGGGAGTTGAGGTGACCGAGAAGCTTCCTGGCAACCATGAAAATCTACAGCCACACTGGACCCTTCATTAAACATCGGGGAGATTTGTATTGTCCCTCTATTCCCATAGAAGCAAGACAGACACTGGCAGAAAGACCCCAGTTAGTCCAAATATGCTCTGGATTACATGGTGTGAATTGTTTCTGCCGGAGTTATGGAGAGCTCTTTAAAAATGTTCACATTTTTGCCCTCATGAGCTCCCACAGTCTCTCTATGATATTAGACCCATTCAGTGTTCTTAATCCTAAAGCTGGCAATGACGTCACCTCCGAGCCTCACAATTGTCACACTCCTACATCTCGCCCCCTCCTTGTGGGAACAAGAAACTGAGAGAGAGAGAGGGAGACAGAAAGAGAGAGAGAGAGAGAGAGAGAGACAGATAGAGAGAAACAGAAAAAAGACAGATAGAAGTCAGGAAGAGAGAGATAGAGACAGAGAAAGAAAGAGAGAGAGAGAGAGAGGCAGAGAGAAGTAGAGACAAAGAGAGGCAGACAGAAAGAGACAATGTCTGAAAGAGGGAGAGAAAGAGAGAGAAAGAGAATAAAGACCAGGAAGAGAGATAGAGACAGAAAGAGAGAGCGACAGAGAGACACAGGGAGAAAAAGACAAAGGCAGAAAGAGAGATGGAGAGAGAGACAAAAAGAGAGATAGAGCCAGAAAAAGAGAGAGAGATACCTAAAGAGAGAGAGAGAGTGACAGAGAGATAGAGAGATAGAGGTTTAAAGAGGCAGAAAAAGAGAGAGAGAGAGAGAGACAGAAAGGCTCCTTCTATGACCTCAGGAAACCCCAAGATACTTGACAGCCAATGAAGTACTTTTTGAAGTAGACTCACTGTGGTAATGTAGGAAATGCGGAAGCCAATTTACACACAGCAAGATCCCACAGAATAAAGGGGATAAACGAAGGGAAAGGAAAGAGACAAGGAGCAATGTTCCCTGTAAGCTGTGCGGGCGCAATCGAGAGCTCAATGCACAGCTCGATAAGTAGGCCACCCAACGTCCCCTTTAAGATGCGTGTGCGCAGGGCTGCACGGCAATCTTAGAGGGGCCACGCAGGGCAACAGAGAGGCCGTGCACCTTGATGAGAAATTAGAGGGGGGCGTTATTGAAGAAGGGAGCGAGAAGGAAGAAATAAAGGAGAGAGAGGAAGAGAAGGAGATGGAAAGGAATGGTTAGGGGGAGATGGGACTGTGACGCTTCAGGTAATATTTAGAAATCTGATGGCCTGGTTGGCATATTGAAGGTGCAAATGCCACTGCGATTTCCATTTTAAAATATACAAAATTAATTAATTAATTATTTAAAATCATTGGTAACTACTTAATCAGTATTGGATGAGCACTTGGTGCGTCATAACATTCAAGGTTATGGGCCGAGTGCTGGTAAATGGGATTAGGTCGGTAGGTCAGGTGTTTCTCACGTGTCGGTGCAGACTTGATGGGCCGAAGGGCCTCTTCTGCACTGTGTGTGATTCTGTGATTCTGTGACATTAGTTAGGCCTCAGCTGGAGTATTGTGTACAGTTCTGAGCACCATATGTGAAGAGGGAGTGCAGAAGAGGTTTACAAAAATGGTTCCAGGGATGAGAAACTTCAATGACGAAGGAAGATTGGGGAGGTTGGGACTGTTTCCCTCGGGGAGGGGGAGGCTAAGAGGAGATCTGATAGAGGTGTTCAAAATCATGAGGGGGGCTGGACAGAGTAGATGGGGAGAAGCTTGTAACAGTATCGAGAACGAGAGGGGCACAGATTTAAAGTGATTTGCAAAAGAAGCAAATGGGAGGTGAGGAAAAGCTTTCTCACAGGGCGAGTGGTTCGGGTCTGGAACGCGCTGCCCGAGAGCGTGGCGGGGGCAGGTTCCGTCGAGGCGTCAAGATGCTTATTTAAATAGAAACGGTGTGCAAGGGCTACGGGGAAAAGGCAGGAGAATGGCATTAAAGTCTTAACGCTCGTTCGGAGAGCCGGTGCAGGTGTGATGGGCCAAATGGCCTCCTTCTGCGCTGTAACAATTCTGCGATCATACCCAGGCTCCAGCCCCATAATCCAGGCTGACGTTCCCAGCGCCAGTACCGAGGGAGTGCCGCACTGTCGGAGGTGCTGTCTTTCAAATGGCGCGTTAAACCAAAGGGCCTGTGCCTGGGGATTTCAGGGTCCCATAGCCCCAGCTGGAGAAAGTGGCCCTGATTAAAACTTTCGCTTAACTCCGCCAGAGAAAAAAAACCCCATAAGTGCATCTCAATCCCTTTTTGCTGGGCACAAAGTCACACAGTCGAAGAATGATTACACCACAGCGAGAGGCCATTCAGCCCATTGTTTCTGGGTCAGCACTCAGCAAGGGCGACTCAGCTAGTCCCACTACCCCCCCCTCCGTCCTTACCCCACAACCCTGCAAACCTTTTCTCTTCAGATAGCTATCCGATTCCCCCTTTTGAAAGCCATGATTGAACCTCCCTCCATCATGCACTTAGACAGTGCATTCACTCCAGGTCCTAATGACTTCCTGCATAAGAATGTTTTCCCCTCATGTTGCCTTTGATCCTTTAGCCAATCACCTTTAAACCCACGCCCTCCGGTTCTCGACCCATCCGCCAATGGGAACAATTTCTCCCCATCGACTCTGTCCAGGCCCCTCATGATTTTGAACACCTCTATCAAATCTCCTCTCAACCTTCCCTTCTCCAAGGAGAACAGTCCCAACTTCTCCAATCTATCCACTTGCCTGAAGTCCTTCCTTCCTGGAACCATCCTTGTGAATCTTTTCTGCGCTCTCTCTAATTCCTTCACATCCTTCCTAAAACGCAGCTGGTTTGACCGGCGCTGACTCGATGGGCCGAAGGGCCTTTTTCTGTGCTGTAGACCTCTGTGACTCTATGGCTCTATGGACACAATACTCCAGTTGAGGTTGAACCAGTGTTTTAGAAAGGTTCACCAAATCTTCATTGTTTTTTTGTATCTATGCCCTGTTTATAAAGCCCAGGACCCGCCTGCTTAGTTAACCCCGTTCTTTACCTGCCCCATCACCTTAAACAATTTGTGTCCATATACCCCGAGGTCAATCTGCTTCTGCACCTCCGTTCGAATTGTAACCTTTAACTTATATTGATTTTATATTAAATTGGTTTCCACGTTTGCTGACAGGGTAATTGTGACTGTATTCTCAACAGTCAGCATTGATGCTGGCATAGGGGTAATATCACTGGACTAGTAATCTAGGGCACCCAGGCTAATGCTCTAGAGACATAGGTTCAAATCCCATCATGGCAGCTGGTGGAATTTAAATTCAATCCATAGATCTGGAATATAAAGCAGGTCTCGGTAATGGTGACCATGACAACTATCATTGATTGTTGTTAAAAAAACATTTGGTTCACTCATGTTCTTTAGGGAAGGAAATTTGCCATCCTTAGCTGGGCTAGCCTATATGTGACTCCAGACACCACAGCGATGTGGTTGACTCTTAACTGCCCCTCTGAAATGGCTGAGCAAACCACTCAGTTCAAGGGCAATTAGGGATGGGCAACAAATGCTGGTCTTACCAGCGACGCCCACATCCCATGACAGAATAAAGGAAAAATAAAGCACTGGCAATAAACTATTCCTAAATTATGTGGGTGTAGGGATTGCTTTTAACATAATTCATTGATTGGAGAACAATTTAGGATGCTATTACGACACACTCAGGTATTATTTATAAATGCAATATTTATTATTATCCAATTTAATGGCTCACTTTTTGCACTAAGACTTACATGAGCCTCCCGACACTCACTGTTATTAGGGAGTAAATTGGACAGAGGTTTCCAGAGTCCACACATGTGCAGCTAAATGAGGAAATCTGGAACTCACTGCCCTGAGTCACCCTGCTCCTCCTTCGCTACACCCTTACCTCAACTAAAAAAATCCAAATACAGACACATGAAAGATGCGGTGTTATGGTGTTTACCCACTAGATACACACTAAACACACCAGAAAATGGTAGTACTGTTGCATTCAGCTGTAAGGCTTAATTACTACCAAACAACCTCTCCGGCCCTGACAACTTAATTTTAGAAGTGTGGAGTGTCATTCCTTCAGAATTTAATTATTGTTGAAGATGTTAATTTTTTTAACCTTTATGTTTGCCTCTTTTAAAGGTAATGTAAGTCTTAATTACTCTCAAACAACCTCCCTGGCCCTGAAAACTTAAATCTACCATGGTGGAGTATCATTCCTTCAGAATTTAATTATTATTTCTACCTCTTTTAAAGGTAGTGTAAGTCTTAATTACTGTCATACAGCCTCTCCAGCCCTGAAAACGTAATTACAATTGTAGACTGTCATTACCTCAGAATTTAATTATTGTTGAAGATTTTAGCTTTTTAAACCTTTTCTTTCTCTTTTAAAGGTAATGTAAGTCTTAATTACGACCAAATAACCCATTCTGGCCTGTAAACTTAAATTTACAAGTGTGGAGCGTCATTCCTTCAGGATTTAATTATTGTTGAAGATAATAATTTTTTAACCTTTTCTTTCTGTCTCTTTTATCTCTCCCTTAACCCCTCTTTTTATTTGGCATCCTGTACACGATTGAATATTCTAGCTGACACTTCCAGATTTCGACTCTGTGTGGTTAAGGCAGGATCCTTCAATCTGATTGGAGGAGGAACTACCTTTTCTCTACTCACATAGATGCCACAGGTTTCCTGTGGGAGCGGCAATGTCTCGCCTCTCCAGTTACCACAAGCCCCGGTGGCGCAAATAGTGCGCGGACAAGTGTAGTATACGGCGAGTGCCATTTTCCTTTACTGCTGACTGCAAGATCCATGTTATTAATATTGTATTGAGTTGTTCTGGGAACGCTGAATTGCTGTTGCTTTGACTTATCACAAGGGGAAGCCATGAGTCGATCAGATGGAAGGGAGCGGAAGCTGCGGGAGAGCTGTGTGTGGGGGAGGGAAAGGATCTACAAAGCTCTTTCCAGTGTCTGCTTTGCTGGTGCAACTCTGCTTAAGAGGATAATTTTTATCTTTCTCACAAGTCTCACACTCTCTCTCTCTCCTGATCTCTGTTTACTAGGGTCTTGTCTGCCTGTCTCTTTCTTCCCCCCTCGTTGCTGGGGAGCTACCTTAGTTTGTATGTCATTTTACCTCACTCTTTCCCAGACTCTCTTCCTCCCTTTCTGTCTACTAGAGCTACATCCTTATCTTTCTGTTTACTAGACCTGTCTCTTTCTCTCTCTCTCTCTCACATGCACACACACACACACTCTCTCTCTCTCTTACTTCTACTCCCTCTGTTTACCAGGTCTCTGTCCTCTCTCCCTCACATATACACACACACACACACGTACACACACGCCCCTACACACTCTCTCTCTCTCACTTCCACTCCCTCTGTTTACCAGGTCTCTGTCCTCTCTCCCTCACATACACACACACATATATACACACATATATACACACACACACACCCCTACACACTCTCTCTTTCTCACATCCACTCCCTCTGTTTACCAGGTCCCTGTCCTCTCTCTCTCTCTCTCTCTCTCACACACACACACACACTCGCTCTCCCCGTTAACCGGGCTTTCTATCTCCCTTTTTCACACACTCTGTTTACCAGCGTCCTTTCTCTCTTTCTCTCTCTCGCTCTCTCACTTCCACTGCCTCTGTTTACCAGGACTCTGTCTTTATCTCTCTCTCTCTCACTCCCTCTCTCTCACCAGGGTCCTGTTTCTCTCTCTCGCTTTTCTGTTAACCAGGGTCCTTTCTCTCTCTCACTCTCTGTTAATGAACACCCCGTCTCTCTCTCTCTCTCACTTTCGACCACTCTCCCATTCTCTCTCTCTCTCCATCACACACGCTCTCTCTGTTTGTCAGGGCTGCCTCTCTCTCTCTCTCACCAGGGCCCTATCTCTCTCTATCACTTTTCTGTTAACCAGGGTCTTTTCTCCCCCGCTCTCTGTTAATGAACACCCTGTCTCTCTCTTGCTCTCTCTCTCTCTCACACACACACTCTCCCATTCCCTCTCTCCCTCTCTGTTTCCCCTTTGCCTGCATCGCTGATCTCCCTGCACGAGCTCAGGTCTCAATCCCCTGGACCCTGGGCTTTCATGATAAGTTTGGAGTTTGTATCATGTTTGGGGAGAGTGTGTCTCCCAAACCGTGATCAATAGATTTTTGTCAAGGGTAGTTAGGACTATGGAACCAAGATGGAGTTAAGATACAAATCAGCCACGATCGAACTGAGTGGTGGAAAAGGCTCAAAGGGTTGAACAGGCCTTCCCCTGTTCCTATATTCCTAAGTGAATGTTACTGCTGTAAACACCAGGACTGTGAACTCTACCTGTGAGGGATGGCACAGGAGGCCAGCAAGTGTATCCATTTGTTTTATTGCCCTTTCTAGAGGCCAGGTCAATTGAAACTTTCACCACAGAGATTAAGAGTTTTTTGCGAGGTAAGAGTGTTACGGAATAGGGACCAAGGTCGATCAGTGGAGTTAAGAGTTGTAGCGTCATTACAGCCCACCAGGCCCATGCTGGCTTTCTCTCAGTCCCATCCCCCCACCCCCCGCTCTATCCCCATTTCCCTGCAAGTTTATTTCCCTCGAGAGCCCATCCAATTCCCTTTTGAAATCGTTCATCGTCTCCGCTGCCACCCCACTTGTGGGCAGCGAGTTCCGGGTCATTACCACTCGCTGCGTTAAAAAAAGTTCCTCCTCACATTCCACCCCTCAGTCCACTTGCCCAAAACCTTAGATCTATGTACCCCGCCAGTCTTTGTCCCATCAGCCAATGGGAGCAGCTTTTCTTTGTCTACCTGATTCAAACCTGTCGTCATCTTGTCCGCCTCTATCAAATCCCGCCCCCTCAATCTCCTTCGCCCCAAGGAGAACAGGCCCAGCTTCTCCAACCCTTAACCCCATTGCTAAAATCCCCTCATCCCTGGGACCATTCTGGTCAATCTCCTCCGCAACCCTCTCGAGGACCCTCACCTCCTTCCCAAAACGCGGAGACCGGGACTCGCGTTGTGGCCTAACCAGAGCCTCATAAAGGTTCAGTGTAACCTCCCTGCTTTTGAAGATATGGATCAGCCATGATCAAGTCGACCGCCAATGGGGATGGATAGCTCACGCCTGTCCTTCTAACACTGATCCCTCTGGTCACTGCTTAACACACTCATCTTCCTGCCACGCTAAAGCAAGGCGCTGGAGAGCGAAAGTGTGGGACACTTGTCATTAGAATGGTTACGGCCACTCAGCCCCGTGTGTCCATGCGGACTCCCTGCAGGAGCGTCTTTGCTGGTCCCACCCCGCCCATCCTTCCCCAGAGGCCTCGCGAATCTTTTCCGTTCGGGCGCTTACCTGTCTTTATTGGAAGCCTTGTTTGAATCTGCCTCCAACCACTTGCTGAGAGAGCTTAGTAAAAATAAAAATGTTTGGCTGCCTCTCTGCCTAATCTGTTGGTGAAGTCTATCCCTCTGTTTAAACAATAGTGTATGAGATATAATAAAGTATTATACTGGATAAGTGATGCTTTATATTAAACTGTTGAATTCCCATTGTTGGGTAATGATTCTCCTTCAGTTACCCTGGGGAATCACTGAGAGTTTCTTAATTCTCACAATTGGTGTTTATCACTCCTCTCTTACCTCCAGAGGGAGGTCATTACTAAACTTTCAAGCATAAATGTCACTCATCGCAGAAGAATGCATAGGTCTAATGTATATAGATAGATTATACAGATAGCGATTACAGATAGAGATAGAGAGATAGGGATGGATAGAGAGTGAGAGAGAGAGAGATAGAGTAAGTGATAAAGAGAGGTAGAGAGCAAAACCGAGAGAGAGGAATAGCGGGAGAGGTAAAGAAATAGATTGGGGGAGATAGAGAGAAAGAGAATGAGTGAGTGAGAGAGATAGAGAGAGAGGTAGAAAGATGAACTCAACAGAGAAATGTAGAGAGGGACAGAGAGAGATAGGGAGATAGAGAGCAAAATAGAGAGAGAGAAATAATGAGAGAGGTAAAGAGATAGATAAAGGGGGATAGAGAGTGAGGGAGCGAGAGGGATGAAGAGAAAACCAACAGAGAAATGTAGAGAGTAACAGAGATAATGAGATAGAGAGAGATACATAAAGGGAAATTTAGATAGAATGAACAAGCTTTAGTAAACAGAGAGAGTGAGAGAGACAGAGAGAGAGAGTGAAAGAGAAGAGAAAGGGAGAGAGAAAGTGAGAGAGCAAGGGAAAGAAAAGGAACTTGGTAAACAGAGAGCGAGAGAGTGGGAAAGACAGGGAGAGAGAGAGGGAGAGAGAGAGAGAGAGAGGACCATATTCCTTACCCAACAAAAATTTCTAAATCTCACCCTCGAAAGCTCCGATTGACTCCCAGCATCCAAACTCTTTTCGGGGGGGAGGGAGTTCCAGATATCCACTCCCCTCTGTGTGAAGAAGTGCTTCCTGACATCCCCCCACCCCGGACGGCTCACCACCACCTTCTCAAGGGGCAATTAGGGAATGAGCCATAGATGCTGTCCCAGCCAGCGACGCCCATACCCCGTGAATAAATGAAGCTCCCAATGCGGTTTCCTCTACATTGGAGAGACCAAATACAGACTGGGTGACCGCTTTGCAGAACACCTTCGGTCTGTCCGCAAGCATGACCCAGACCTCCCTGTCGCTTGCCATTTCAACACTCCACCCTGCTCTCATGCCCACATGTCCGTCCTTGGCTTGCTGCATTGTTCCAGTGAAGCTCAATGCAAACTGGAGGAACAGCACCTCATATTCCGACTAGGCACTTTACAGCCTTCCGGACTGAATATTGAGTTCAACAATTTTAGATCATGACCTCTCTTCTCCATCCCCACCCACTTTTCTGATCCCCCTTTTTTCCAATAATTTATATAGATTTTCCTTTTCCCACCTATTTCCATTATTTTTAAATGTATTTCCATCCATTGTTTATCTCTACCTTTTAGCCTATTTCGATCCCTTCCCCCCACCCCACCCCCACTAGGGCTATCTGCACCTTGCTCGTCCTGCTTTCTATCCTTAATGTCACCTATTAGCACATTTCTTAGCTAATATCACCACCGTCAACACCTCTTTGTCCTTTTGTCTGTGACATCTTTTGGCAATCTCCACCTATCACTGGCCCTCTATCCAACTCTACCTGTCCCACCCCCACCACTTAAACCAGCTTATATTTCACCTCTCTTCTATTTTTCCTTAGTTCTGTTGAAGAGTCATACGGGACTCGAAACGTTAACTGTGTCCCTCTCCGCAGATGCTGTTGGACCTGCTGAGTTTTTCCAGGTATTTTTGTTTTTGTTTTGTGAAGTAACTGCTGCGGTGCCCAGAACTGTTACTCCAGATGGGGCTAGACCAAATATTCAATGATGAAGCACTGGATTTGGCCAATGTTGGCAGGAAGCCGACAGGCAGGGGCCAAATGATCCCTTTACAAGTGCAGATATCAAAAAATGGGGAACCTGTTGAGTGTTTTATGAGTGAAAAACACCATGACAGTTCCTACTCATGCTCTGATTTTAGTTGAAATGAATGTCTGCGTGTGCAGGGAATCAATACAGTGAAGCAACGTCTAATTACGCATCAGTATAATAGCTTCCTAATCCAGGCATTATCTGAAAGTATTCCCAAGTGTCGTTCACCTCCCTGTCAATCCCATTATGCAATATTCCTGATCCAGTCATAAGGCTGAAATACGGAGCCACAGCCTAATTAGCGTTCTGAGACAGCGCTGCTCCCGTATTTACATTCCCACTGTTAAATGTCTGCCCGCTCATTAATTGTAACTGAAGACTAAACTTGGCCGACACCAGCAGATTAATAACGTTGCCTTGTGTGAATATTTTAAAATAGTGCCGGGGCTTTTATTTCCCTCCAAGAGTAATTGATGTCAAGTTGATGATTTTTGTTCCCTTTTTCGAGGACGTTTGCAGGGGTCGACTAGTTTCCCCCTTCTCAGTTGGCAACTCTCAGTCCGCTGGACTGGGCCTAGTCAGTGAGGCTGTGGGTCTCCTGTCGCAAGGCTACGTTGTAGGGTTATAGCCTTATACCCAAAGAGCCCTCTCGTCGAGTGTCCACGAGGCGCTCTTTACCACAGTAACAACAGCAACTGTAGTGTTTTTAACCTAGTTAAAGAGGGAGGCGGTGGCATAGTGGTATTGTCACTGGACTAGCAAACTCCGAGACCCAGGTAATGCCCTGGCCGGGGGCGGGGCCGATGATGGAATTCAATAAAAACCTGGAATTAAAACTCCAGTGATGATCCCGAAACCATTGTCAGGGGAAACCCATCTGGTTCACTAATGTCCCTTTAGAGGAGGAAATCTGCCATTCTTACCCGGTCTGGCCTACATGTGACTCCCGAGCCACAGCAAATATGGTTGACTCTTAAATGCCCCCTGAAATGGCCTGAGCGAGCCACTTAGGTCTCAAAGGCAATTGGGGATGGGCAATAAATGCTGGACGTGCCAGCAATGCTCCCATCCCACGAACGAATCAGAAAAATGTCCCCATTTGACACCAAGAGATATTTGGGCAGATGGTCAAAGAGATTTCTTTTTCTTTATTGGGGTGTGGGTGTCGCTGGCAAGGCCAGCGTTTATTGCCCATCCCTAATTGCCCTTGAGACCTGAGTGACTTGCGCGGGCCATTTCGGAGGACAGTTAAGGCCAGCATGTGATGTAAGATCACATGGCAATAGAGGATACCGAGAGATAGTTCTATGTAGAGCCACGCGTTAGGCCTGGTTCTGTACACAGTTAGTAGAATGTTCAATAAAAAGTAAAGTTTACCAACAGTCTTGCCTCCAGCAGTCTCTATAAATCCTGACCAAGGACAACCTCATCTAAGACCCACAATGATGATAATAGAGACATTACAGAAATAAGGAGGGGCGAGACCATGGAGGGATTTGAAAACAAGGATGGGAATTTTAAAATTGAAGCATTGCTTTAATCAGGAGCCAATGTAGGTCAGTGAGCACAGGAGTGAAGAGTGACCCAAAACCTGGTGTGTGTTAAGACACAGGCAGCTGAGTTTTGGATGCCTCAAGTTTACGGAGGGTTGAATGCAGGAGGCTAGCCAAGAGTGTGTTGGAATAGTTGAGCCTGGAAGGAACGAAGGCATGAATGAGGGTTCCAGCAGCAGATGAGCTGAGGCAGGGGCAGAGTCGAGCGATGTCACAGAACTGGAAACAGGCAGGTCTCAGGGCAGATTTGTGGTCGGTAGCTCACCTTTGGTGGGGGGGGTCAAATACGACACCGAGGTTGCGAACAGCCTGGTTCAGACTCATGCAGTTGCCAGGGAGAGGGCTTGAGTTGGTCTCTGGGGAAGAGAGTTTGGAGTGGGGGCTGAAGACAATGTCAGTGAATCCCGTTTCTCACGGTGCACCTTCCATGGTCAGCGCACATGGTGTGAAAACAAGCCTCTCTTTGCTCAGACTGTTGCCAGGGCACTACACCCCCCACCCCTCAACAATTGGTATGTGAATACGACCATCCCTGCACTCTATGCATGCCACTGTTAATGGAATGGATGCGTTAAGTTGGTGATTAAGCGCAGTTGCCCCCAATAGGGGAAGGTTTAGGGAATCATTTAAGAGTGTATAAACCAGTTCACTCAGGGTGTCTAGGAGGACCTGGGAGAGACTGTGACTTTACTTTGGTGTCTTAGAATTAAAACTGTTTTAAGGGACAAGCCAACTTCAGACTCATACTTAGTCAATACACAATTATTGGAATTAACAGTTACCCCCTTGCTAGGTATAGCAGCACAGTGGCTATGTTAGTGGACTCGTAACCCTGAGGCCTATAACGATCCTGAGAGGTAGGTTTAAATCCCACCGTGACAATTGGGGAATTTAAATTCAATTAATAAATCTGGAAATGTAAAGCTAGTCTCTGTAATGGTGACCATGACAACTATTGATTGTTGTTAAAAACCCATCTGGTTCACTAATGCCCCTTTAGGGAAGGAAATCTGCCGTCCTTACCCAGTCTGGCCTACACGTGACTCCAGACCCCACAGCAAATGTGGTTGACACCACAGGAACTCACCAAGGCTCCTTCAACAGCACCTTCCAAACCCACGACCGCTAGAAGGACAAGGGCAGCAGACGCATAGGAACACCACCCACACGCAAATTCCCCTCCAAGTCACTCACCATCCTGACTTGGAAATATATCGGCCGTTCCTTCACTGTCGCTGGGTCAAAATCCTGGAACTCCCTCCCTAACAGCGCTGTGGGTGTACCTACACCACAGGAACTATAGCGGCTCAAGAAGGTGGCCCACCACCAGCTTTTCAAGAGGCAACTAGGGATGGGCAATAAATGCTGGGCCCAGCTAGTGACATGCTACGTGTACATGAATAAAAAAAAACCTCCCATTGCCGTATCCTACTTTCACCCCACTTCCACCCACCCTGACCACCACCATTCCCATGGGCGCCTGTACCCAAAATTTTTAAGCTGGGTGCAGACATTCTAACTGCAGCTGGGTAGCTCATGGTGAGCTCTTGGTTCCCCAAAGCCTGTCCACCATCTACAAGGCACAAGTCAGGAGTGCGATGGAATACTCCCCACTAGCCTGGATGAGTGCAGCTCCCACAACACTCAAGAAGCTCGACACCGTCCAGGACAAAGCAAAGTGGCATTTGACCTCTGGGCACTTGGGTGACCTTCAATTGAGTGCAGCTCCTGACCCATTTATAAATCAGATGCATTGATGTCCGAGCTTCACCGGACTTGCAGCCAGGCTGTTCACTATTTGTTGCTGTTTTTCAAGCAGAGCTTCCACACTCCAATTCGGCACATTTTATTATCCATCTTATGGGCCATATCGTTGATCTGAGAATGTGTTAAACACCTCTTTAAGGAGCCAACTAACACCCACTGTCTCATTCTTATCCACTAGGTCCACAACCTCATAGAGCAAAGAATATCTAACACATTTGTCAAGCACAGCCTCCCACTCATGGAGACAAACTGCTAGGCTCCCATTAATCTGTGTCCTGGAGGTGATCCCTTATGCTATCTTATTTCAAAACTGTTCCTACCATCTCTGTGAGACTTCACAGGTCTGTATTTACCCAGGACAGAGCCTCAGGCGCTGTCTCAGTGGATTGTGTGCTATTCAGCGACGTTGCTCCTTGTCTTCCTTGCCGTTTATTCATTCGCAGAAAGTTGGCATCTCTGGCTGGGCCAGGCAAGTGTTCAGAGGCTGTGCGGAGTAATTCAGGGTGGTGGGGGTTGGGGATGAGCTTGAAAATGCTGGGTGGGAAGACAAGCGGCAGCTGCAGTTCAGTGCAATTAATTCGGGAGTGTGACGGAATACTCTCCACTTGCCTGGGTGAGTGCAGCTCCAGCAACACTCAAGAAGCTCGACACCATCCAGGGCAAAGCAGCCCCGCTTGATCAGCACCCCACCCAATACCTCCAACATTCACTCCCTCCACCACCGACGCACAGCGGCAGCAGTGTGTGTACCATCTACAAGATGCACTGCAGCAACTCACCGAGGATCCTTAGACAGCGCCTTCCAAACACATGACCGCTACCATCTAGAAGGACAAGGGCAGCAGACGCATGGGAACACTACCACCTGCAAGTTCCCCTCCAAGCCGCTCACCATCCTGATTTGGAAATATATCGGCCGTTCCTTCACTGTCACTGAGTCAAAATCCTGGAACTCCCTCCCTAACAGCACTGTGGGTGTACCTACACCACATGGACTGCAGCGGCTCAAGAAGGCGGCTCACCCACCACCTTCTCAAGGGGCAATTAGGGATGGGCAATAAGTGCTGGGCCCAGCCAGCAACACCCACATCCCATGAGAAAGCGAATTCGGTCAAAATCGAGCGCCACCTCCCAACCAGCTACAGGCACAAGGCGTTCGCTGTTGACGCGATTTTGGCCTGTGGGGAATTAACATTCAGGAGCCCAACAGTCACCATCGCTTTGCTACATTTTTGGAAAGTGAGCCAGTGTGAGTTTTACAAGATGTGTGACGCTCAATGGAGATTGCTAGCAGTTCAGTTTCAATCTTCTGTCTGCTGACCCTCAGCTCGATGTTTAAGCTCCTCGACCTTCTGTAAGAAGAGCAGGAGAAGCTCTCCCTGGTGCCCTCATTGCTCCATTGACCAATGCCACCACCTGTTAAAAAACAGATTCACTCCAATATTCTCCAATCAAGTCCCCGGCCCTGCAGCAGGGCCAAATCAGCTCTTATTGAAGTTACAAACAATATCCAATGTGAACGTGAGAAAGGTAAACTCTCCCTCCCCGCCCTCTGCGGCCTGTCTGCAGCCTTTGACACTGCTTGACCACACCGTCCTCCTCCAGCGCCTCTCCACTGTTGTCCAGCTTCTGTGGGACTGACCTCACCTCGAACCATTCTTGTCTCTCCAATCGTAGGCAGAGGATCACTTGCAATGGTTCCCCCTCCTGTTCACACACCCCGACCTCTGGTGCCCCCTCAAGGATCTACCCTTGGCCACCCCTCCTGTTTCCCAACCTCCTGCTGCCCCTCAGCCACATTACCCGAAAGCACTACGTTAGTTTTCACGTACACCCTAGCGACACCCAGCTCTACCTCACCACTGCCTCGCTCGACTCCTCCACTGTTGCTAACCCGATCGGATTGCCTCTTCTGACCCCCCGGTACTGGATGAACAGAAATCTCCTCCAATTAAGCATCGCTTATGGACCCCACTCCAAACTCCGATCTTTAGCTGCCAACTCAATTCCTCTCCTTGGCAACAGTTGGAGATTAAGCCAACCTATTCCCAATCTTGGTGTCACATTGGACCCCAAGATGTATGTCTGACCCTATATTTGTGCCATCACTAAGACTGCCTACTTTTAACTCTATAACATTGCCCGATTACGTCCCTGTCTCAGCACATCAGCTGGTGAAATCCTCGTCGATGCCTTTGTTACCCCCAGACTCGACTAGTCCAACACACTGCGAGCTGGCTTTTCACACCCTACCTTCTGTAAGCTTGAGGAACATGGGACTTAGGGGCAGGAGTAGGCCATTCAGCCCTTCAAGCCCGCTCCGCTATTCACTACGATCGTGGCTGATCTGGTTGTGGTCAACTCCACTTTGCCGTTTGTCACCCATAACCCCTGACTCCCTTGTCTATCCAAAGCTCTGCTGCCCTTGTCTTAACTCGCAGCAAGTCCCGTTCCCCTATCGCCCCCTGTGCTCGCTGACCCATGCTGGCTCCTGGTCAAGCAACTTGGTGATTTTAAGCTTCTCATCCTTGTTTTCAAATGCCCCAAGGCTTTGCTGCTCCCTATCTCTGTAACCTCCTCCAACCCCACAACCCTCCCTATCTCTGTAACCTCCTCCAACCCCACAACCTTCCCTATCTCTGTACCCACCTCCAAACCCACAACCCTCCCTATCTCTGTACCCTCCTCCAACCCCACAACCTTCCCTATCTCTGTACCCACCTCCAAACCCACAACCCTCCCTATCTCTGTACCCTCCTCCAACCCCACAATCCTCCCTATCTCTGTACCCTCCTCCAACCCCACAACCCTCCCAATCTCTGTAACCTCCTCCAACCCCACAACCCTCCCTATCTCTGTAACCTCCTCCGACCCCACAACCCTCCCTATCTCTGTAACCTCCTCCAACCCCACAACCCCCCCATCTCTGTAACCTCCTCCGACCCCACAACCCTCCCTATCTCTGTAACCTCCTCCAACCCCACAATCCTCCCTATCTCTGTAACCTCCTCCAACCCCACAATCCTCCCTATATCTGTAACCTCCTCCAACCCCAGAACCCTCCCTACCTCTGTAACCTCCTCCAACCCCACAACCTTCCCTATCTCTGTAACCTCCTCCAACCCCACAACCCTCCCTACCTCTGTAACCTCCTCCAACCCCACAACCTTCCCTATCTCTGTAACCTCCTCCAACCCCACAACCCTCCCTATCTCTGTAACCTCCTCCAACCCCACAATCCTCCCTATCTCTGTAACCTCCTCCAACCCCACAATCCTCCCTATCTCTGTAACCCCCTCCAGCCCCTACACCCCTCCCTATCTCTGTAACCTCCTCCAGCCCCTACAACCCTCCCTATCTCTGTAACCTCCTCCAACCCCACAATCCTCCCTATCTCTGTAACCTCCTCCAACCCCACAATCCTCCCTATCTCTGTAACCTCCTCCAAACCACAACCCTCCCTATCTCTGTAACCTCCTCCAACCCAACAACCCTCCCTATCTCTGTAACCTCCTCCAATCCACAACCCTCCCTATCTCTGTAACCTCCTCCAACCCCACAATCCTCCCTATCTCTGTAACCTCCTCCAACCCCACAATCCTCCCTATCTCTGTAATCTCCTCCAGCCCCTACAACCCTCCCTATCTCTGTAGCCCCCTCCAACCCTACAACCTTCCCTATCTCTGTAATATCCTCCAGCCCCTATAACCCTCCCTATCTCTGTAACCTCCTCCAGCCCCTATGACCCTCCCTATCTCTGTAACCTCCTCCAGCCCCTATATCCCTCTGTATCTCTGTAACCTCCTCCAACCCCACAACCTTCCCTATCTCTGTAACCTCTTCCAACCCCACAACCGTCCCTACCTCTGTAACATCCTCCAGCCCCTACGACCCTCCCTATCTCTGTAATCTCCTCCAGCCCCTACAACCCTCC
Source organism: Cetorhinus maximus (assembly GCF_964194155.1). Lineage (NCBI taxonomy): Eukaryota > Metazoa > Chordata > Chondrichthyes > Lamniformes > Cetorhinidae > Cetorhinus > Cetorhinus maximus. Next base: position 3,703,426 of record NC_135909.1, read on the forward strand.
CTATCTCTGTAGCCCCCTCCAACCCCACAACCTTCCCTATCTCTGTAATATCCTCCAGCCCCTATGACCCTCCCTATCTCTGTAACCTCCTCCAACCCCACAATCTTCCCCATCTCTGTAACCCCCTCCAACCCCACAACCTTCCCTATCTCTATAACATCCTCCAGTCCCTACAACCCTCCCCATCTCTGTAATCTCCTCCAACCCCACAACCCTCCCTAACTCTGTAACCCCCTCCAGTCCCTACAACCCTCCCTATCCCTGTAACCTCCTCCAGCCCCTACAATCCTCCCTATCTCTGTAACCTCCACCAGCCCCTATGACCCTCCCTATCTCTGTAACCTTCTCCAGCCCCTATATTCCTCTCTATCTCTGTAACACCCTCTAGCCCCTACAATCCTCCCTATCTCTGTAACCTCCTCCAGCCCCTACAACCCTCCCTATCTCTGTAACCTCCTCCAACCCCACAATCCTCCCTATCTTTGTAACCTCCTCCAGCCCCTACGACCCTCCCTATCTCTGTAACCCCCTCCAACCCCACAACCCTCCCTATCTCTGTAACCTCCTCCAACCTCTATGACCCTCCCTATCTCTATAATCTCCTCCAGCCCCTACAACCCTCCCTACCTCTGTAACCTCCTCGAGCCCCTATGCCCTTACCCATCTCTGTGCTCCTCTAATTCTGGCCTCTTGTGCATCCCATTTATGGTGGCCTTGCCTTCAATTAACCTGCCTAAATCCTCTTTTTGTTCTCACACCTTACTCTCACGCCTAGATTGTATCATGATCCAATCTCTAGAATACTCTACCACACCCCTTTACTTCTCTACCTCGCTTTCCTCCTTTTGAGGCACTCCCTAAAACCTACCTTTTTGATCAAACATCTGGCCTAAAATTCCTTTATAATCGTCTGGTGTCACACTTTGTTTTATAATTCTTCGCCGAAGTGTTTTGTACGTTTTATGATGTTAAAACCACTAAATGAGTATCTTAAAGCTATTGTTCTTGTACATCTTGTGATTGTGTCTGGGATCCTGCTGGGTGCAGAGCTAGGGGTCATGGGTCAGGGGTAATATATTAGCATGGATTGAGGGTTGGTTAACAAACAGGAAACAGAGAGTCGGTATAAATGACACTTTTACGGGTTGGCAGGCTATAACATGCAGCGTGACATCAATGTTTGGGTCTCAGGTATTTACAATCTATATTAATGGCTTAGGTGATGATATTGAATGTAATAGGCAAAGTAAGCTGCGTGGAGGATACAAAGAGAATTTAGACAGGTTAAGTGAGTGGGCAAGAACATGCCAGATGGAATATAATGTGGTGAAATGCGAAGTTATCCACTTTGGTATGAAGAATAGGAAAGCGGAATATTTTTTAAATGGTGAAAGACGAGGAAAATGTTTGCATTCAGAGGGACCTGGGGATCCTTGTCCATGAATCACAGAAAGAAAAAATGCAGGTACAGCGAGCAATTAAGAAGGCAAAGGGTACGTTAGCCTTTATTACAAAGGGATTAGAGTTTTTTTATTTGTTCATGGAATGTAGGCGTCGCTGGCGAGGCCAGAATTTATTGCCCATCCCTAATTGCCCCTTGAGAAAGTGGTGGTGAGCTGCCTTCTTGAACCACTGCAGTCCATGTGGTGTAGATACACCCACAGTGCTGTTAGGGAAGGAGCTTCAGGATTTTGTCCCAGCGACAGTGAAGGAACGGCCGATATATTTCCAAGCTAGGATGGTGACTGAAAGGGTAAAAAAAAATCTATACTATAGTTATATAGGGCCTTAGTGGAACCACACCTGAGGGGAGATGGAGGCATAGTGGTAATGTCATTTGACTAGTAACCCAGAGGCTCTGGGGGACATGGGTTCAAATCCCACCATGGCAGCTGGTGGAATTTAAATTCAATTAACAAATCTGGAGCTTATAAAGCTAATCTCAGTAACTGTGACAACTATCATCAATTGTTGTAAAAACCCATCTGGTTCCTTACCTGGTCAGGCCTGCATGTGATTTCAGACCCACTGCAAGGCAGTTGACTCCGAACTGCCCTCTGAAATGTTCAGGGCAAGGGCCGTTAGGGATGGGCAGCAAATGCTTTGCCAGTGATGCCCTCATCCCATGAAAGAACATAGAGGAAAAAAAAAAGTACTGAGAGCATTTTGAGTCTCCCTGTCTAAGGAAGAGTATACTTGTCTCAGAAGGGAGTATAGGGAAGGTTTGCTAAGTTGGTTCCCGGGATGATGGGACTGTAGCAAGAGGGGGCATTGAGTACAAGAAGCCTGTATCCGTTTAGAATTTAGGAGAATGAGGGGTGATAGCATCGAAACTTATAGGGCGGAGTTTTATGTCCCGCGGGCGGGGCATGTGCCTGACCTGATCAGGAGTAAAATACCGCGCGGTGGCATCAGGCGAGCGTCCTGACGTCATCGCGCACCCGCGCAATGCTTCGGTGGGTGGCCACGCGCGAGAGTCGGCAGCATGCCTGCCGACCATTAAGAGGGCTGTTAAACTAGCAATTAATTTGTGGCAAATAGGCCAGGCGGCCTTTGCATTTTTTTTTGGAAACCTCATCCACGGGCGAGATGAGGTTTCCAACAGTAACCAAAACAAAAAATGTTTACGCATCATTTTTAACATGTCCCTGTTCACGTGACTGAGTCACATGTGGGGACCATAAGACCATTGGGCCTAGGAGCAGAAATTAGGCCATTCGGCCCATCGAGTCTGCTTCGCCATTCAATCATGGCTGATAAGTTTCTCAACCCCATTCTCCCGCCTTCTCCCTGTAACCTTTGATCCCCTTACCAATCAAGAACCTATCTATCTCGCTCTTAAATACACTCAATGACCTGGCCTCCACAGCCTTCTGTGGTAATGAATTCCATAGATTCACCACTCTCTGGCTAAAGAAGTTTCTCCTCATCTCTGTTCTAAAAGGTCTTCCCTTTACTCTGAGGCTGTGCCCTCGGGTCCTAGTCTCTCCTACTAATGGAAACATCTTCCCCACGTCCACTCCATCCAGGCCTTTCAGTATTCTGTAAGTTTCAATCAGATCCCCCCTCATCCTTCTAAACTCCATCGAGTATAGACCCAGAGTCCTCAAATGTTCCTCATATGTTAAGCCTTTCATTCCTGAGATCGTTCTCGTGAACCTCCTCTGGACCCTCTCCAGATCCAGCACATCCTTCCTGAGATACGGGGCCCAAAATTGCTCACAATATTCTAAATGTGGTCTGACCAGAGCCTTATAAAGCCTCAGCAGCACATCCCTGCTTTTATATTCTAGTCCTCTCGAAATAAATGCCAACATTGCATTTGCCTTCCTAACTACCGACTCAACCTGCAAGTTAACCTTAAGAGAATCCTGGACTAGGACTCCCAAGTCCCTTTGCACTCCAGATTTCTGAATGCTCTCCTCATTTAGAAAATAGTCTATGCCTCTATTCTTCCTACCAAAGTGCATGACCTCACACTTCCCCACGTTGTATTCCATCTGCCACTTCTTTGCCCATTCTGCTAACCTGTCCAAATCCTTCTGCAGCCTCCCCGCCTCCTCAATACTACCTGTCCCTCCACCTATCATGACCCTTGTTTTTGATATCTTTATTTTCCATTGTAAAATTCTTCAGCTCCCTGGGGCAGTCCCCGGGCCTTCAGGGAGTTTTCAGTCACCCCCTCCCCCGCACGTGCGTGGACTTCAGCGCTCCCGCTCCTGTCGCCGCCCCCTACCCTCCACCCCCACTCCGGCAGCGCTGAGCGTTTCAGCGCACGTTTCACGCTGACTGGCCGTGAATCGGTGTGGCATGGCGGTCGGGTTCCCAATCCTGGGCGGCGGTCCCGTTTAGCGGCTGCTCTCGGGCCCGCCCGACGAAGGGGAAATCCAGCCGGTAAAATTCTTAAGGAGCGCGACAGGGCAGATGCTGGGAGAATGTTTCCCCGTGACTTTTTCCAAATTCGTTCACGGGGATGTGGGCGTCGCTGGCTGGGCCCAGCACTTATTGCCCATCCCTAAATGCCCCCTTGAGAAGGTGGGGGCGAGTCACCTTCTTGAATCGCTGCAGTCCACGTGGTGTAGGTACACCCACAGTGCAGTTAGGGAGGGAGTTCCAGGATTTTGACCCAGCGACAGTGAAGGAACGGCCGATATATTTCCAAGTCGGGATGGCGAGTGGCTTGGAGGGGAACTTGCAGGTGGTGGCGTCCAGGACTGGTGAGGTACAATCTCAGGACAATGGATTGGCCATTTTGGACTGAGATGAGGAGAAATTTCTTCGACCAAAGGGTGGTGAATCTTTGGAGTTGTCAACTCCAGGGAGCTGTGGATGCTCAGTTGTTGAGTATATTCATGGCAGACATTGATAGGTTTTTGGATACTGAGGGAATTGAGGGACCTGAGGATAGTGCGGTGAGGTTTTTTTACCACAGTGGGTAATGTCCCTACCTCTGGGCCAGAAGCTCCAGGTTCAAGTCCCACTTCAGGACTTGATAGACACAGGAAGTGCATTCATAATGTGGCCAGAACAGGTTGATTATCAGCCTTCCAATCCGCGTGATGGTGGGCGGTAAGAGCGGGAGAGTTTCCTGGTCAGCCATACTGCAGGAGGCAATGGCAAACCACTGCAGCACTTCTCCAAGAATAATCATGGACCAACCCAAAGGAAGTCCATGGTCGCCAAGGCCCTCTTAGCGCGTGCAACATGGAGGAGGAGGAGGGTAGCGTGAGAAGTTTAGGTAGAAGATCAACCTTGATCTGCTTGAATGGTGGGGCAGGCTCAAGGGGCTGAATGGCCTCCTGCTGTTACAATTTCTTAAATTGGCTGCTGTTTTTCGCTACTTTACATTTCCAGCTACCTTTTCAGTCTAACCCATTAGCTGCAAAGCTCTTTGGGATGATGTGAGGATGTGAATGGCGCTATATAATTGCAAGTTCCTTCTCACTCTCTCTCCAGCTCCACAAGTTGATCGTCCCGGCTTGTCGTTCTACCCAGTGAAGTGCCCTCATCAAACCCGCTGCCCAGCTCACGTCGGCACTGAATGTCAGTGGTGTATTAGCCCGTTGATTGGTGACCAGCGTAAGGGACATCTCACAGCCATCAATGTTGGGGTAGGAGTTAGGAGCTGGTCTTCTTGGAGCTCGAGCGAGAGAGGGAGGGGGATAAAACAGGGAGGATATTGCAATGACGTAGCACCAATCACCCCTCTCACAACATCGCCAAGAGCTCTGCAGCAGGCGCGCGGTGGCGCTGGCTGGAGGAGGAATGTTCTAGACCCCCGGACATCAAGAACTTCCTCTCCTCTTGTCAGTGTTCCACTCTGCCTTTAAGCCAGGGGTCGGCAGCCTTTCAGAAGAAGTGGGCTGAGCCTTCATTTATTCGCTCTATTTTAAGGCTTCGCGTGCCAGTTAATGCATCCTCTACATATAATTATGCTGCAGTTGTACATAAAGTAAATAAGGTTTTTAAAATGAGTGTTGCTGATAAAAGGGACATGTCGAAGCTTTTCGACTTGCACTCATCAGGACACTCGCAAGGATACCAATGTAAGGTGAAGACAACAATTTATGCTGTGTGTGAAGAGAGTGCTGATTGGTTGGCAAGTGGCGTTGCCATGGAGAATGACAGTTAACTGCCAAGCCAGTTAGTCGCCGTTTAACGCAAAAACAGAAAATGCTGGAAAAACTCAGCAGGCCTGGCAGCATATGTGGAGAGAGTTGATGTTTCAAGTCTATATGACCCTTCTTCAGAGCATTCACTATTTAAGTTCTATACATCTTTTATCAATGTAACAACATCCTGGGGGGTTACCATTGGCCAGAAACTGAACTGGACCAGCCATATATATACTGTGGCTACAAGAGCAGGTCAGAGGTTGGGAATCCTGACCTCATGATTCCCCAAAGCCTGTCCACCATCTACAAGGCACAAGTCAGGAGTGTGATGGAATACTCCCCACTTGCCTGGATGAGCGCAGCTCCAACAACACTCAAGAAGCTCGACACTATTCTGATTGATCGCCATCCAATCCGCCACCTTCAACATTCACCCCCTCCACCACCGACGCACAGTAGCAGCAGTGTGTGTACCATCTACAAGATGCACTACAGCAACTCGCCAAGGCTCCTTCAACAGCATCTTCCAAACCCATGACCACTACCATCTAGAAGGACAAGGGCGGCAGACACATGGGAACACCACCACCTGCAAGTTCCCCTCCGAGCCACTCACCATCCTGACTTGGAAATATATCGGCCGTTCCTTCACTGTCGCTGGGTCAAAATCCTGGAACTCCCTCCCTAACAGCGCCGTGGGTGTACCTACACCACAGGGACTGCAGCGGCTCAAGAAAGCAGCTCACCACCACCTTCTCAAAGAGCAATTAGGGATGGGCAATAAATGCTGGCCTAGCCAGCGACGCCCACATCCCATAAATGAATTAAAAAAAAACCTCCTTAGGATAAGTAAATGACAAAATATTAGATTTGGATAAAAACAAAAAACTCATTAATGGGACTAGCACTCAAAATTGGCTTGTGTGCCACCTTTGGACGCGCGCCATTGGTTGCCCAAGGGATTGCAGCATGACATCACTTGAAAGGAAGTGTGTCATGTGATCCAGCCTCAGTTTCACTGTGAGCCTGGAGCAGGGCACAGCAGACACAGCTCTGCACTCTGATGTCCTCGAGCTCTCTATCCATGTATATTTGTTCACATGTACCTAGTCTTAATAGGTGAACACACGGGGCGTGTTTGCACAATCCCTTGAGAGCGATTGGTGCCTTTGTATCGTTATAAAAACACATGACAATTAACGGTACAGCGGGATCTTTAACACCCGCCTGGGTCGGCGTGGGGGAGGGTGCGCCTCAGTTTAATCTGTAGTGCAGCACCAGAGATCCAGCCTTGAATGTGTCCTTGCCACTCTGGAGCAGGGGCTGAGCGACTTGAGCGTCCACAGCTCCCTGGCATTGAGAGTTCCCAAGATTCACGCCCCGCGAGTGAAGAAATTCCTCCTCACCTCAGTCCCGAATGACCGATCCCTTATCTTCGCATTATACCCTCACCGGTTCGAGGCTTTCCGCTGAGTTGATCCCTCTCCCTCTCACCGGATCAGCAAAGCATAGAAACGACACCAAAAAAAAAAAAATCACAGTGAGATTGACCAGTCCGCCGTGTGCTCACTTGGGATCAGCTTGGGAAGACTGTGGGAATCTCCTCCCTCCCGCCGCACTGGTCAAGGCCGATTTGGGAAGGAAAAGTCACCCACCCTGGGAATGGATACGGGAAAGCCTTTATGACTTTATGTCACTGGCACCCTCGATAGGAGTGGGGGCGGGTGGCGGGGGGTGGGGACGAGGGTGGCAGGGGGCGGGTGTGGGGAACCCTGGCTGGATGGTAAGTGCTCGCTCGCACTTGTGAGTCGGGGCGGGTTTTGTCTGCCCTCTCCCATCACCAACCCCGCCCCCCCCACCCCCACCCCGACCTTTCCAGGCGGGTAGCGAAGATCCCACTGTGCCGCCAACAGGAAGAGAGCCCTGGGAGGGGGTGGGGGGGGGCACAACAGCGCCCCCTTCCCTCAGCCCAGCGCTGCCGGAGAGGGCAAAAAGGCAGACCTGTGGCGGCACCTGTGGGATCTTGCTGTGCATCAATTCCCTGCTGCTTTTGTCAAGGCGGTGGAGACCGGGAGGGCGGTGGGGGGAAGGAAGAAAATGAACCCCACTGCGAGGGCGAAGGCACCGAGGAGGGGTGGGAGGGGAGGACAGATGTAGTGACATGCACGGAATTTGTGTAGCGCCTGTGTGTAGGGCAACGCGTGGATGGTCCAAGGGCCCGGCGTACAATGCCCTGCCGCTTCAGAGCCGCAGGCGACCCTCTACCAGCTCACTTGTGGCTCCCAAGCATTTAGTTGGATCGCATTAACTTGAGAAGAGCAGGGGGTGGCGGGGTTGTTGGTGGGGAAGAAAAAGATCAAGGGGATTAAAAGCCGTGTTTTCATTCTGTGGACGGGTGGCAACTCATTACCCTGCACTTCATAGTTCCAGATAATTATTTTAATGAAAAGCGTCACTGTACTCTGAATAAACCTGTTTGAGTGGCATAGCTACACCAGGGCTAGAGATAATAGCTTTCGTTTGTGGAAGAGGTTTCATGGTTGCAAACATTATTGTTTCTAATACAGCCGAGATGATTAACGAGTCTGAATGTGCTATTAGAAGCTGTTATATTTATCACAGTCAATAGCCGAAAAAGAACTGCCTTAATCTAGGCGGCTTAAGTTAAAGTCTACTTTTAAGATGAATTTAAATTATTGTTAAAAAGAAATAATGGTCAACGCTCGGACTGACCCTCATCTTCCTGGAGACTCACTCTTTGGATGAGTAGGTCAAGGTCATCAAGCAATTGGGGCCTACATCGCCAACCTGAAGCGTCTGGGAGCTCCCGCGATTGGGGACGGGAGAGTGCCTTTTTGACACGCTCTCTCTAGAGGACAGCAGTTAATGTGGCATCTAGTATCTGATTATATTCTGAGTTAGGTCTACTTATCCCTCCCACTGTGTCCGCCCGCCCGACAGCCTCAAAATCCTGGCCCCCGTAGTCAACGATGATGATGGGCGCCGCTGTCCCAGATTTGCACTGACCGCGGTAGCGGGCGGGAAAAAGGGACGTTTTACCCGCCGGCCGCAATGGCGGCTTTTCACGCCGTATCGTCGCCAATCCCGCCTCCTTGGCTGTGCATTCCCGGGAGACAAGCCATCTCGATTGGGGGCGGGCTCTCATTCGCTCGCCACGCCGTCACCTCGCCGCTTCCTCACGCCGGGCGCCATATTTAAAGTGCAGCCGGACGCACATCTCTCAGCGCTTCCAGTCCAGGGACTGCTGCACAGAAGACAAGGCCCCGAAAGGCAAGACTGCAGCAGCCCCCCACACCCCCCCCCACCCCAATTCAGTCACGTGTCCCTCGAGCACCTTTTGGACACCGTGGAGGCCCACCGTGATGTCCTCTACCCCTGCTCTGGGCAAAGACCAGCAAGCAAAAGGTCACCAATCCAGCATGGGAGGTGGTGGCCGCGGTGGTCAGCGCCAATGCCCTTCAAAAGAGGACAGTCACCCAGTGCCGCTACAGGATGAATGGTCTCCTCCCTTCCGCCAGGGTAAGTCACTCTTCTCGTCGCTCTCAACTCGCACACTTGCGAACCCATCGCCCATCCACAGGGGTCTCACACTTCAAGGGACAACACCACTAACTCTCAACACACACACCCTCACATCTCCATCAGGCTCATATCCTCTCGAGCTCCCGTCCTCATCCCCGTCCATGGCTCCGCTCACCATCCCACGCAGCGCCATGTGTCCTGCTCACACTCTCTCCAGCTGTTTTCATGCAGAGGAAGTTGGGATCAAAGCAGCAGGGAGATGACCCAGACTAGGGGGGTGGAGTGACCCGCGTTAGGCCCCTTCCTCAGTCTGAGGAGTGCGCCATCGCGCTGACTGGGGAGGACGTGGACCGTTCCTGCGATGGCGGTGAGGTTGGCGGCGAACACCCTCGTGAGGATCCTGCACCACATCGTCCCTCTCTCAACGCAACAGTGAGTGCTCTCTCTCTCCTGCTTTTGACTCTGCTGCCATGCACTCATTATCTCTGGTTCACAGGGAGCTCTGCTACACCCTCAGCCAGCCAGTCCCTCAGCTCCATCCATGTCCCCACCTCCAGCCAAGAGGACACCTCCTCCCTTGAAGATCTATAAATAAGCAGCCTGGAAGACCCGTCACAGCGCTTACCCACACCCTGCACCAGCGCAGAGACACACAACTCGGTGGGACCTAGACCCAGTGCAGGCTCGGGTTCACAATCTGGTGGTCACCGCAGTGACACGTGGCCACAGCAGGAGGAGGCAGGTTCAGCTGAGCTCCCCAGCACTGGGAGGACTGCTGGGGAAGAGGACACTAGCCGAAATCAGTGCCAGTCAGGTGGAGGAGGGATGGTGGCGGAGACAGTGGTATAGTGATAACATCACTGGCTAATAATCCAGAGGCCCAGGCTAATGCTCTGGGGACATGGGTTCAAATCCCACAATGGGAGCTGGTGGAATTTAAATTCAATTCATAAAAATCTAGATTTGAAAGCTAGTCTCAGTTATGGTGACCATCGATTGTTGTAAAAACCCACCTGGTTCACTGATGTCTCTTTAGGGAAGGAAATCTGCCGTCCGTACCAGGTCTGGGCCTACATGTGACTCCAGACCCCACAGCAATGTGGTTGATTCTGAAATGGCCGAGCGAGCCACTTAGTTGTATCCAGGGTGGTGTGTTATTTTGTCATAATCTTGCTCCCTTATTCTTGACTTGGCTTTATCATCTCGAAACCAACCCTTAATCCCCAATTTCTCGAGACTTTCCTTATAACTATAAACTCTAAACCCTAGGGCAAATCCAGTGAGGCTTTAATGTTGACAAACTGGTGCAACGACTTGGGCATTTAATGGCAACTTTAATGTAATAAGATGTCCCAAGGTGCCTCACAGGAGTGTGAGAGAAGCAATGTTTGATCCCGAGCCGCATAGGGAGAGGTTAGGGGCAGGTGGTCAAAAGCTCGGTCAAAGAGGAGGGTTTTAAGGAGCATCTCAAAGGAGGAGAGAGAGGTGGAGAGGTTTAGGGAGGGAATTCCTGAGATTCAGCCCCAGGCAGCTGAAGGAATGTCCGCCAGTGGTGGCGTGGTTGACATCGGTGGCTGTGCAAGTGGCCAAAATCGGAGGAGTGCAACAATCTCAGAGGGTTGCCGGAGTTACAGGGGTAGGGATTCAGCTAATGAAATAGATCTGAAATTCAAAAGCACCCTCGAATGGTGACCAATTTATGCAAACTTACACCTGATTCACTAATGCCCCCTTTAGGGGAAGGAAATCAGCCCTCCTTACCCGGTCTGGGCCTACACGTGACTCCAGACCCACAGCAAATGTGGTCGACTCTTAACTGCCCCCCTCTGAAACTGGCCGAGCGAGACGCTCAGTTCAAGGGCGGTTAGAGATGGGCAATAAATGCTGGGCCTTGTCAGTGAAAGTGAATGCGTATAAATCCCTCTCTTTAATCTGCGGTAAACATCGCGTATTAAAGCTCAATGAAAAGGATAAATTAAACACAGAAGACACTCTGCTGTGCACATCCCCGCAGAGGGAACTTCATAGAATTCCCAGTCGGAATTAAATTTCATTTCCAATGCAAATCCTGGTTCCGAGCGGAATGGCCCCACCCCCTACAGCCCCTCACGGCCCTGAGAATGGAGTGCTTTCAGTCACCAGGGAACATCAATGCACATAAATCCCTCTCTTTAATCTGTGGTAAACATCATTTATTACAGCTCCATGTTAGCTCTCCCTGGTGATTCGGCATAAACCACTCACTGAGACTGCACCGATTTCAAAGGTTGAGGGGTCAGGTTTATTCACAACCCCTCAGATAATGAAGCAGTCTGCAGCAAGAGCTGGACCACATTTGGACTTGGGCTGATATGTGGTAGTTGCAGCACACACGAGTGCCAGGCAATGGCCATCTCCAACAAGAGACCATCTTCCCTTGACATTCAATGGCATTACCGTCGCTGAATCCCCCGCTATCAACATTCTTGGGGTGGGGTTACCATTGACCAGGAACTGAACTGGACCAGCCATATAAATACTGTGGCTACAAGAGCAGGTCAGAGGCTGGGAATCCTGCAGAGAGTAACTCACCTCCTGACTCCCCAAAAGCCTGTCCACCATCTACAAGGCACAAGTCAAGAGTGTGATGGAATACTCTCCACTTGCCTGGATGAGCGCAGCTCCCACAACACTCAAGAAGCTCGACACCATCCGGACAAAGCACCCCCACTTGATTGGCACCCCATCCACAAACATTCACTCCCTCCACCAATGATGCACAGTAGCAGCAGTGTGTGTACCATCTACAAGATGCACTGCAGGAATTCACCAAGGCTCCTTCGACAGCACCGTCTACACTGGCGACCTCAACCACCTAGAAGGACAAGGGCAGTAGACACATGGGAACACCACTACCTCCTCCAAGCCACTCACCGGACTTGGAAATATATCGGCCGTTCCTTTACTGTCACTGGGTCAAAATCCTGGAACTCCCTCCCTAACAGCACTGTGGGTGTACCTACACCACATGGACTGCAGCGGTTCAAGAAGGCGGCTCACCACCATCTTCTCAAGGGGCAATTAAGGATGGGCTATAAATGCTTGGCCCAGCCAGTGATACCCGCATCCCATGAATTAATAAAAAAAAGTTCCCCAAAGCCTGTCCATCATCTACAAGGCACAAGTCAGGAGTGTGATGGAATACTCTCCACTTGCCTGGATGAGTGCAGCTCCCACAACACTTGTTATGTCACAGCAGTTGGTAAAGGCTGTGTTATTTAAAATCCCAGAGGGAAACTTTAAACAACTGTCATAACCTTTATTTTCAATTGATATGTTTACATAAGAACATAAGAACTAGGAGCAGGAGTAGGCGATTCAGCCCCTCGAGCCTGCCCCGCCATTCAATACGATCATGGCTGATCTCATTTTGGCCTCAACTCCAATTTCCCGCCCTCTCTCCATAACCTTTCAATCCGTTACTAATTAAAAATCTGTCTATCTCCTCCTTAAATTTATTCAGCGTCCCGGCATCCACTGCACTCTGAGGTAGTGAATTCCACAGAACCACAACCCTTTGAGAAAAGTAATTCTTCCTCATCTCTAATTTAAATCTACCACCCCTTAGCCTAAAACTATGGCCTCTCGTTCTAGAATGCCCCACAAGGGGAAACATCCGCTCCACGTCTACTTTGTCTATCCCCTTTAGTGTCTTATATACCTCAATTAGATCTCCCCTCATCCTTCTAAACTCTAGTGAGTATAGGCCTAAACTTCTCAATCTCTCCTCATAAGACAAGCCCCGCATCTCTAGAATCAAACTAGTGAACCTCCTCTGAACCGCCTCCAATGCAACTACATCCTTCCTCAAGTAAGGGGACCAAAACTGTGCACAGTACTCCAGGTGCAGTCTCACCAATGCCTTGTACAGTTGCAACAACACTTCCCTATTTTTATACTCTATTCCTTTAGCAATAAATGCCAAAATTCCATTTGCCTTCCTTATTACCTGTTGTACCTGCATACTAGCTTTCAGCGATTCATGCACGAGGACACCCAGATCCCTCTGCACTGAAGCATTCTGAAGTTTAAATAATAAGTCACCTTTTTATTCTTCCGACCAAAATGGATAACCCCACACTTATCCACGTTAAACTCCATCTGCCAAATTTTGGCCCATTCACCTAACCTGTCCATATCCATTTGTACATTTCTTATTTCTTCATTGCAACTTACTTTCCCACCTATTTTGGTGTCATCTGCAAATTTAGCAATAGTTCCTTCTACCCCTGAATCCAAGTCATTAATATAGATTGTAAATAATTGGGGCCCAAAGACACCCCACTAGTTACAGCTTGCCATCCAGAAAAAGACCCATTTATCCCGACTCTCTGCTTTCTGTTGGTTAGCCAATCCTCTATCCAAGCTAATATGTTACCCCTAACTCCGTGTGATCTTATCTTGTCTATTAATCTTTTGTGTGGCACCTTATCAAAGGCCTTCTGGAAGTCCAGATATACTACATCTACAGGATCCCCATTATCCACTTTGCTTGTCACATCTTCAAAGAACTCTAGCAAATTAGTCAAACATGATTTACTTTTCATAAAACCATGCTGACTCTGATGGATTGCATTTTGACTTTCCAAATGTCCCATTACTACTTCCTTAATAATGGATTCCAACAATTTCCCAACAGCAGACGTTAAACTAACTGGTCTATAGTTTCCTACTTTCTGCCTCCCCACCCCCACTTCTTGAATAAGCATATTAACATTTTTCCAATCCACTGGAACCTTTCCAGAATCCAGGGAATTTTGGAATATTGTAACCAATGCATCCACTATCTCCGCTGCCACTTCCTTTAAGACCCTGGGATGTAGGCCATCAGGTCCTGGGGACTTGTCAACCTTTAATCCCAATAGTTTGCTCAGTACTTTTTCTCTAGTGATGGCGATCGTTCTAAGTTCCTCCTTCTCTATACCCTCTGCACTTCCTGTTACTATTGGGGTGGTACTAGGGTCCTCCACCGTGAAAACTGAGGCAAAATATTGATTAAGTGTCTCTGTCATTTCTGCGTTCCCCAATATTAACTCCCAGTCTCATCCTCCAAGGGACCAACATTCACTTTAGCTACTCTCTTTCCTTTTATATAGTTGTAGAAGACTTTGCTATCAGTTTTTACATTTTGCGCTAGTTTTCTTTCATAATTTACCTTTGCTCTTTTTATTATTTTTTTTAGTAACCCTTTGTTGGTCTTTAAAAGTTTCCCAATCTTCCAGCCTGCCTCTGACCTTTGCAATTTGGTATGCCTTAGTTTTTGCCTTTATGTTATCTTTAACTTCCTTGCTTAGCCATGGAAGCTTTTTCCCCCCTCTTACCATCTTTATTCCTCTTTGGGATATATTTTACTTGGGAGGAATTGAATATCTCCTTAAATATCTGCCACCGTTCTAGTCTAGACTACCTTGTAGTCTTCCTGCCCAGTCCACTAGGGCCAAATCTGCCCTCATGCCTATGTAGTTACCTTTGTTTAACTCCAGAACACTAGTGTGGGACTCAAGTTTCTCGCTCTCAAACTTAACTTGACATTCTAGCATTCCCTAGAGGATCCTTTACCATGAGATCATTAATTAATCCCATCTCATTACATGAAACCAAATCCAGAATAGCCTGCTCCCTGGTTGGTTCCACAACATATTGCTCCAAGAAACAATCTCTAAACACTCAATGAACTCTCCCTCAAGGCTACCCATGCCAATTTGATTAGTCCAGTCTATGTGCATATTAAAATCACCCATGATTATTGCCGTGCCTTTCTTACATGCTCCCAGTATTTCCTGGTTTATACCGTGCCCTACTGCTGAACTACTGTTTGGGGACCAGGAAGCAGTCTGGGAAGAGCATCCTCTGCAGTCACTGTCACCGGGAAGCAGTCTGCTATTTCTTATTTCTACCCAGACTGACTCTACATCTTGCTCTCCAGTGCCTACATCATTCCTCACTGTAGCACTGATCTCTTCCTTTACTAACAAAGCTACACCACCTCCTTTTCCTTCCTGCATATCCTTCCGAAACACTGAGTACCCTTGGATATTCAACTCCCAAACCTGTTCTCCCTGTAACCAAGTCTCAGTAATCGCCACCAAATCATACCTATTTCTCTCTATTTGCGTTGTTAACTCATTAGTTTTATTTTGAATGCTACCCGCATTCACGTCCAAAGCCTTGAAGTTTGCCCTATTGTCAATTCTCCCTACTCTTATATGTTTCTTTGGTGCAATATGGCGTTCACACACTCTGTCCCTTCCTTTCACTTTTTGATAGCAATCAGCCTCGTCACTAACTTGCACTCTTACCCTCTCCTTAAACTTTGATTTTTTTATATTTCCATGCAACTGAACCCTCCCCCCCCCACTATTTAGTTTAAAGCCCCATCTACAACCCTAGTTATCCAATTCGCCAGGACACTGGTCCCAGCCTGATTCAAGTGGAGCCCGTCTGAATGGAATAGCTCCCTCTTTCCCCAGTACTGGTGCCAATGTCCCATGAATTCGAACCCGCTTCTCCCACACCAATCTTTGAGCCGCTCATTTACCTCTTTAATCAGATTGACCCTGTGCCAGTTAGCTTGTAGCTCAGGTAATAATCCGGAGATTATTACCCTTTTGGTTCTGCTTTTTAATTTGGCCCCTAGCTGCTCATATTCCCTCAGCAGAACCTCTTTCCTCGTTCTACCTATATCGTTGGTGCCTACACGGACTGCGACAACTGGACCTTTCCCCTCCCACTCCAAGTTCCTCTGCAGCCCAGATGAGATATCCCTAACCCTGGCACCAGGTAGGCAACACAGCCTTCGGGACTCTCGATCCTAGCTACAGAGAACAGTATCATTCCCCTAACTATACTATCCCCGATTGCAACTACATTTCTCTTTTCTCCTCCCACTTGAATGGCTCCTTGTGCCATGGTGCTATGGTCAGTTTGCTCATCCTCCCTACAGTCCCCGCTCTCATCCACACAGGGAGCAAGAATCTCGATCCTGTTGGATAAGGGCAAGGGCTGAGGCTCCTGCAGTGCTACTTCCTGGATCCCTCTACCTGCCCCACTCATAGTCACACCCTCCTGTCACTGGCCACTGGCTGGATTTAAGGTAGTTAATCTAAGGGGTGTGACTGTCTCCTGAAACACAGCGTCCAGGTAACTCTCCCCCTCCCTGATGTGTCACAGTGTCCAAAGCTCAGACTCCAGCTCATCAACTCTGAGCCAGAGTTCCTCGAGCAACCAACATTTGCTACAGATGTGGTCACCAGGAAGCACAATGGGGTCCACCAGCTCCCACATCATGCAGCTACAACACATCGCCTGGCCCTGCATCTCTATTTTATTTAATTAGTTTTTCAATTTGCTTTTGAATTTCCTACTGGTCTTTAGTTTATCAGTCTGCTAAACATTTCTCCTATTTAGTTTTAATCTGAAAGTAAGTTAGAATAGAGATTCAAAAGACACTTTTTAAAATCAACTGGAAATCCTTCTCTCTGCTGAGTTGAAGCTGAAGTGTTAGGCCTCCGATCCCTGGCCCCAGTAGTCAGCTTTAATCTGAAATCAACTTAGAATAAGTAATTCAAACTAGCAGTTACTCACCAACCAATGAACTTATGGTTTTCCAGTGATGTCACTTTTTGTTTTTTTTCACTCGGCGACAGTGACTGCAGAGGACGCTCTTCCCAGACTGCTTCATGGTGACGGTGACTGCAGAGGACTCTCTTCCCAGACTGCTTCACGGCGACAGGGACTGCAGAGGACGCTCTTCCCAGATTGCTTCACGGTGACGGTGACTGCAGAGGACACTCTTCCCAGACTGCTTCCCAGTGACGGTGACTGCAGAGGACTCTCTTCCCAGGCTGCTTCCCGGCGACGGTGACTGCAGAGGACGCTCTTCCCAGACTGCTTCACGGTGATGGTGACTGCAGAGGCCGCTCTTCCCAGACTGCTTCACTGCGACGGTGACTGCAGAGGACACTCTTCCCAGACTGCTTCACTGCGACGGTGACTGCAGAGGACGCTCTTCCCAGACTGCTTCACGGTGACGGTGACTGCAGAGGCCGCTCTTCCCAGACTGCTTCACTGCGACGGTGACTGCAGAGGACACTCTTCCCAGACTGCTTCACTGCGACGGTGACTGCAGAGGACGCTCTTCCCAGACTGCTTCACTGCGACGGTGACTGCAGAGGACGCTCTTCCCAGTCTGCTTCCCGGCGACGGTGACTGCAGAGGACACTCTTCCCAGGCTGCTTCGCGGCGACGGTGACTGCAGAGGACACTCTTTCCAGACTGCTTCACGGTGACGGTGACTGCAGAGGACACTCTTCCCAGACTGCTTCACTGTGACGGTGACTGCAGAGGGCACTCTTCCCAGACTGCTTCACGGTGACGATGACTGCAGAGGACGCTCTTCCCAGACTGCTTCACGGTGACGATGACTGCAGAGGATGCTCTTCCCAGGCTGCTTCACTGCGACGGTGACTGCAGAGGACGCTCTTCCCAGACTGCTTCATGGCAATGGTGACTGCAGAGGACACTCTTCCCAGACTCAGAGATGCATCTCTGAATTCAGAAATGAAACCATCAAGCCTCCAGAGGTTTTTTTTATAAAAATTAAATTAAACATTTATTAATTTAACAAGAAATTAAACACATACACATATCTAGAAATTACTACCATAATAACTTTTAAATAAATCCCCAAATTAATCACTCCCAGGTAATCTTCCCCAAGGCAACAATATCCCATAGACTTAAAGCATACATCAGGCAAAGCACATTTTATCTTAAAGATACGCGTTCAAAATGAGGTTCCTTTCAATTTGGTTCCTTCGCAGACAGTAGGCAGCTTACAGGTGGCTTAGATCTTCCATGACTCTGATTCACACACAAAACTCTGTCCTGTATATGCCTAGCCTTCCCTTTGAATGTAAATTCTCAATGTATCACTAGGCCCTTTGAACTCCACCTCTTCTAACAATAAAACTCCTTTCATAGTGCCAATTTTATTAGTAATATAAACATATTGCTTGGTGTCTCCTAGCTAGGTGCAAGATTTCACCCCCAGTCTTTGAATGGTTAATTCAACAAAATGTAAATATAACCTCTACATTACTGTTTGCATCTCAGAACTACCATACAGCAAAGCACCCAGACTAACTGGCTCTAATCCAATTAAGACACACACACTCACACCCACAGACACTGACCGCACTACAATTCCAACTTAAAATAATTTCCAGTAACATTAAATACGTTAATATCTTCATAACACACTCACGAAGCCCGATACCATCCAGGACAAAGCAGTCCCGCTTGATTGGCACCCCTTCCACAACGTTCACTCCCTCCACCCACAACGCACAGTAACAGCAGTGTGTGTACCATCTACAAGATGCACTGCATCAACTCGCCAAGGCTCCTTAGACAGTACCTTCCAAACCTGTAACCTCTACCACCATGAAGGACAAGGGCAGCAGACACATGGGAACGCCACCACCTGCAAGTTCCCCTCCAAGTCACTCACCATCTTGACTTGGAAATATATCAGCCATTCCTTCACAGTCGCTGGTTCAAAATCCTGGAACTCCCTCCCTATCAGCACTGTGGGTGTACCTACACCACAGGGACTGCAGCGGTTCAGGAAGGTGACTCATCCCCGCATTCTCAAGGGACAATTAGGGATGGGCAATAAACGCTAAGCCTGCCAACATCCAAGGCCTAAGGTTGGACCCTAAAGCATGATCACTAAAGTAAAAGCAAAATACTGCAGATGCTGGAAACCGGAAATAAAATCAGAAGATGCTGGAAACACTCAGCAGGTCACCCAGCATCTGTGGAGAGAGAAGCAGAGTTAATGTTTTGGGTCATGCCATTTCATCGGGACTGGAAAATGTTTGAGATGTAACAGGTTTTAAGCGAGCATAAAGGCTGAGAGAGGGGAGAGGGATGAGAAAGCAAAAGGGAAGGTCTGTATGATGGGGTTCAAAACAGGAGGGATGAAATGACAAAAGGGACGATAGTGCAAGGTGAATGGAGATGGTAACAGGAGAAGTATAGAAGTAGGTGGGTCTAGAGGAGGTGTAAGTGGCAACAGCAGCATTGGATACGCTGTCCACATAAAAAATGGGATTGGTGGCTATGCTATAAGGCTGTTGAACTCAGTGCTGAGTCTGGAAGGCTGTAAATCGCCCAATTGGTGCCGTTCCTCGAGCTTGCGTTGGGCTCCATTGGAGCCGTGTACAGGCTGAGGACAGCGAGGTCAGGGTGGGAGCGGGGGACTACGAATTAAAATGGTGGGCGGCCTGAAGCTCAGGGCCTGTGCCTGCAAGGGTGAACGGAGGTGCTCCGCGAAGCGGTCAGTCCAGCCGGCAGAAGAATGGTCGTTTGGGCAGGGTGATGGCGGGCGGTTGGCACGGCAACCCAACCCCAGCAAGAGTTTGAGGCCTTTGAGGAGGGGACTGATTGTGGGAATTGGGGTGGGGTGGGGTGGGGTGGGGGAAACAGAGGCTAACAGCAAGAGCCGTGACATCATCAGTCTGCGACAAGAGGCAGCCGACCGCCTCTCAGCCGGTGGTGTGACATCATCAGTCTGCGACGAGAGGCAGCCGACCGCCTCTCAGCCGGTGGTGTGACATCATCAGTCTGCGACAAGAGGCAGCCGACCGCCTCTCAGCCGGTGGTGTGACATCATCAGTCTGCGACAAGAGGCAGCCGACCACCTCTCGGCCAACGGCTGCCCCAAATGGTGGAACGCTTCCCGGTTAGAATGAGACCCAGCGGGAAAATGAAGAATTGGCTGCACTCAGGAAAAATGTCATGAGTCGTTAGAGAAATAGGGCGCACCAATTAGTTAAAACAGCCACAAGCTGCTCTCCCTCTCCCTCAGAAAGGTAACACCGAAGCTGACTCATACAGCTGCAGAAATGACTCAGTTCATTAACCTGCAGTATGATGTATCTTTAATAATCATCAGCAGACAGGCCAATAAATTAATTGCGCACTCACACTGTGGCTGGAGCACACAGTGGTGCAGTGTCGAAGGAGGCTAATCGGCCCATCGAATCATTGCCAGCTCCCTCAGAGAGTGATCCAGTTAGTCCCACCCCACCCGGCTCGTTCCCTGTTACCCTTGCAACCTTTCCTCCTTCAAGAATTTATCCGATCCCCTTTTGAAGGCGACCTGTTAAATCGGCGTCCGCCGCCCTATCAGGCAGCGCATTCCCAATCCTAACCACTCACTGGGTGAAAAATTTTCCCACATGTTGCCTCTGGTTCTTTCGCCAATCACCTTCCACCGATGTACCCTCCGGTGATCTCCCCTTAAGCCACTGGGAACAGTTTCTCAATTTATCCCACCTAAACCCTTCGCGATGCTTGGAACATTTCTTGTCAAATCTCACGCCCTTGACATCGTCGAACAGCCCCAGGCGTTTCTCACGGGCATTGTCAAAGAAAGAAAATTGACTCCGAGCCACATCAGGACTAGAAACAGGTGAACAGAACTCTAGGTCAAAGAGGCAGGTTTGTTTTAAGGGGCATCTTAAAGGAGGAGAGGGAGACGGAGGGGGCTTAGAGCAGAGGGCCCCAGGCAGCTGAAAGCACGGCCACCAATGGTGGAGCGATGGAAATCTGGCCAGGTTCAAGCGGCCAGAATCAGAGGAGCGCATAGACCTCAGAGGGTCGTGGGGATGGACGTAGTTAGGGATAGGGTAAGGGCGAGGCCATGGAGGGATTTGAAAGCAAAGGTCAGAGTTTTAAAATTGAAGCATTGCCAGGCCAGGAGCCAATGTAGGTCAGTGAGAACTAGGGGTGATGAGTGAATGGTCCTCAGTGCGAGTTAAGATATGTGCTTTGGATTAGCTCAAACTTACAAAGGGTGGATGGTAGGATGACCTCTCCTCAGCACCATGCGTGGTTTGGAAGAGTGAGAGGCAAGTTGACTGAAACCTTTAAGATCCTGAGGGGTCTTGACAGGGTGGATGTGGAGAGGACGTTTCCTCTTGTGGGAGAATCTAGAATGAGGGGGGGTCACTGTTTAAAAATAAGGGGTCACTCATTGAAGACGAAGATGAGGAGAAATTTTTTCTCTCAGAGGGTTGAGAATCCTTGGAACTCTCTTCCTCAAAAGGCGGTGGAAGCAGAGTCTTTGAATATTTTGATGGCAGAACGAGATAGATTCTTGGCAAGCGAGGGGGGGTGAAAGGTTATCGGGGGTCGGCGGGAATGTGGAGTTGAGGTTACAGTCAGGTCAGCCACGGTCCTATTGGATGGCGGAGCAGGCCTGAAGGGCCTAATTCTCCTAATTCGTATGTTCGTAACCCTGGACCAGAGGGCACTCCAAGTCAACACCAAAGCCCGGATTTTACCCTCCGCCGCCAGTGGGTTTGTAGGTTGGGAGGGGTGAGCGTTAAATTCCTCGTATGGGCTTCCCGCCCGCCCCGACCTCTCGACGATTTTACCCTGGGGCAGGTGAGGCCTAGGCTTTCCCGCCCTTGCCCCAACTGAGGCCCTTAGGTGGCCAACTATTGACCACTTAAGGGCCGTTTCCCGCCCAGCCTCCGTTTTCAGGCTGGTGGGAGAAGCTCCGGGGTGTGGGGCAAACCCCGAAAATAACCGGGATCAACCCTCCACCGGAAGCCCCCTTTTAACTTTGGGCACCAACCGCACCGCCCCCCCCCGCCACGGCCCACCGGTAACCACCGGACGCCTCTCCTCCCCCTCACACCCCAATTTCCCACTGTCCCACCTCCCCAGACCTGCCCCAGACCAAGCGCCCTGAGACCCCTCCCCAAAACCTGCCTTGTCCTGGAGTCCCTGGCGCTACGGGGACCAGAGCGCTGCCGGCCAATCAGATTGACCAGCGGACCTCTGAGGCGGGGCTTCCTCCCGAGCGAGGGGGGGCCGGAGGTCCCGCTATGGTGGGGAGGGTGGTGGGGGAAGGATTTTCCCCTCGTCGGGCGGGCGGGCTTGGGAGCGGCCTAGAAACCATCCACCACCCACCACCGGGGCCCTGGTCGTGATTTCACTCCGGGTTGGCTAATTGGGTGGGGGTGGGTGGGGAGGAGCGCGAGGGCTGAATATCGCGCATGCACGTGGACAGTAAAAGCTCCCTCAGGCATAGAGCCGCCTCAGGGGAGCTGAAGGTTTTTTAACAACACAAAATTTTTGAAATAACGAAAACATGTCTCCACACTCGAGCAGCGACGTGTCAAATACGAGCGTGTAAGGTTTTAATTAATTTATTTTAAAAAAAAATCGCTGGCCGAAACTTCACCCCGGCCCGCGGACGAGGCTTCGCCAAAAATGCAAAGGCCGCTTGGGCCTATTCGCCCGCCCGCCCACCGATCGGTTGGACGGGTGACGGAAAGTTCGAATCGACTGGTTGATTGAGGGCCTTAATAGGGCCGCTTATTTGTCGGCGGGCGCGCCCCCGCCTCTCTCTCGCGCCTGCCCGCCGACCGAAATATCGTGCGAGTGCCCTCTCAGCGGCCAGCACAAAAGCGCCAAGAGACTCGCCGGTCACGGGGGCTGCGCTACTGCCTCAAAACCGACGACTCGTCCACCAGAGCCAACTCTCTGGAACATCAAAACCGACTATTCGTCGGCCAAAGTCAACATTACCGGAATCTCGAAACCTGGGCTTTCTTGTGCGTGAGACACAAAAAGTTAGCATGCGGGTGCAGCAAGTGACTAAGAAGGCAAATGGGATTTTGGCCTGTATTCTAGGGGGGGTCAGAGTTTAAAAATAGGGAAGTCTTGTTACTACTGTACCGGGTGTTGGTGAGGTGCACCTGGAGTACTGTGGACAGTTTTGGTCCCCGTATTTAAGAAAGGCTATACTGGCATTGGAGGCAGTTCAAAAGAGATTCACTAGGCTGATTCCTGGGACGAAGGGGTTGACTTATCAAGAACGGCCAAACAGGTTAGGCCTTTATTCATTAGAGTTTGGAAGAATGAGGGGTGATCTTATTGAAACGTACAAGATTCTGAGGGGGCTTGACAGGGTAGATGTTGAGAAGATGTTTCCACTAGTGGGGGAATCTCGAACTAGGGGACATAGTTACAGAATAAGGGGACACTCATTTAAAACGGAGATGCGAAGGAATTTCTCCTCTCAGAGGGTAGTGAATGTTGGGAATTCTCTACCTCGGAGAGTTGTGGAGGCTAGATCACTGAAAGCGTTTAAAGAGGAGGGAGATAGATTTTTGAAGTATCGGGGAGTTGGGGGCTATGAGGAGCTGACACGAAAGAGGAGTTGAGGCCTGGGGCAGATCAGCCATGATCGTATTGAATGGCGGGGCAAGCTTGAGGGGCCGAATGGCCTACTCCTGCTCCTATTTCTTATGTTCTTATGGCTGACTCGAGGAACTGGATGTGACAATTAAACGAACCCTTAAACCGAAGGCACCAGGAGGCCGGTCTGTCTCCATTGGCAACTCCAATTCTTTCAGCGAGGAAAAGCGACGGATTCCTCCCGAACGTGCGACGATTAGGGCGACGCCGACTCAAGCCGCCGTTGAAAGCAAAATCGCTCCCCAACAACTGCGAACGCCGGCCCCGGGAGCTGCTCGTCAAATTTGGCTCACGGAAGCCCACAGGTTGACCCGTAAGGGCGACGGGTGGACTTGAGCTTTTGGCGGCTCTGGCGAACCCAGGTTTTGTAGCCGCCATGTTGTTTCCCGCCGGTTACCCAGCGCACTCCCCGGCATCCGCCCTGGCGGCTGCCAACCCTCCGGCGTTGCCCCTGGAGCTCTCCGGCAATCGGGAGCTCCGTCCCCTGGACCATGCTACGAGTTGGTCCAAGAAATAAATGGCAGGGGCCTTCAACACATTTGATCGTTTTCTTTGAACAATTTTGCCCATTTAGTTCGAAAAATAGGGGAGATTGGGTGGGGGGTGGGGGTGGGGGGTGGGAATTATGGGAGACGGGGGAGGGGGACGAAAGAGGCTGTTTAACCAATCGGGTTGGCAACAGGAAGTCATGTGATGAAACCTCCAGACAAAACGTCCAATCAGAGTTGGCACCCTTCACAGAAGCCGTTAAAAGTTCAAATTAATGGACTGGATCCAAAATAATAAACGGGCAAGAGCGTCAGGTCCAATTTTAGAATTATTTAATCTATTTGTTCATGGGATGTGGGCATCGCTGGCCGGGCCCAGCATTTATTGCCCATCCCTAATTGCCCCTTGAGAAGGTGGGGGTGAGCTGCCTTCTTGAGCCGCTGCAGTCCCTGTGTGGTGTAGGTACACCCACAGCGCTGTTAGGGAGGGAGTTCCAGGATTTTGACCCAGCGACAGTGAAGGAACGGCCGATATATTTCCAAGTCAGGATGGTGAGTGGCTCGGAGGGGAACTTGCAGGTGGTGGTGTTCCCGTGTGTCTGCTGCCCTTGTCCTTCTAGATGGTAGAGGTCGTGGGTTTGGAAGATGCTGTCGAAGGAGCCTTGGTGAATCCCTCCAGTGCATCTTGTAGGTCGTGGTGGGGGAGGCTTTTTCTTATCAAGGGGACACTCACACAGACAAAACCAGTCGCGGGCCACACACACACACACACACAAAAACCAACGTATTTTATTTTTTGAAGAGAGAATACAGAAACATTCAACTCACCCACTGCTTCAATGCGATGGCTGAGTTTGCTTTTCCTTAATGAGCCTTGTTATGTCTGCTGGTACTGATAATATTGCTACTCAACTGGCCATTCTCTCACTCTCTGTCACTCTCTCTCTTTCTCTCCTTTCCCATTCTGTCTGCCTCTCTCTCTTTCCCACTTTCTGTGTCTCTCTCTCTCTCTGATTCCCATTCTGTCTCTGTCTCTCTCTCTCTCCGATTCCCACTCCATCTGTTTCTCTCTCTCCTTTCCCACACTGTCTGTCTGTCTCTCTCCTTTCCCGCTTTATCTGTCTGTCTCTCTCTCCTTTCCCACTTTCTGTGTCTCTCTCTCTGATTCCTACTCTGTCTCTGTCTCTCTCTCTCCTTTCCCACTCTGTCTCTCTCTCTCTCTCCCATTCTGTCTGTCTGTCTCTCTCTCTCCTTTCCCACTTTGTCTGTCTGTCTCTCTCTCCCTCTGATTCCCACTGTCTCTGTCTCTCTCTCCTTTCCCACTCTGCCTCTCTCTCTCTCCTTTCCCAGTCTGTCTGTCTCTCTCTCTCTCTTTTCCCATTCTGTCTGTCTCTCTCTCTCCTTTCCCACTCTGTCTGTCTGTCTCTCTCTCTTTTCCCATTCTGTCTGCTTGTCTCTCTCTCTCTCTCTCTCTCCTTTCCCACTCTGTCTGTCTGTCTCTCTCTCCTTTCCCAGTCCGTCTCTCTCTCTCTCCTTTCCCGCTCTGTCTCTCTCTCTCTCTCCTTTCCCACTCTGTCTGTCTCTCTCTCCTTTCCCGCTCTGTCTCTCTCTCTCCTTTCCCAGTCCATCTCTCTCTCTCTCCTTTCCCACTCTGTCTGTCTCTCTCTCTCCTTTCCCAGTCCGTCTCTCTCTCTCTCCTTTCCCACTCTCTGTCTCTCTCTCTCCTTTCCCACTCTCTGTCTCTCTCTCTCCTTTCCCACTCTGTCTGTCTCTCTCTCTCCTTTCCCAGTCCGTCTCTCTCTCTCCTTTCCCACTCTGTCTGTCTCTCTCTCTCCTTTCCCAGTCCATCTCTCTCTCTCTCTCTCCTTTCCCACTCTGTCTGTCTCTCTCTCCTTTCCCAGTCTGTCTCACCCCCCCCAAACCAGCCTAGGGCAGTGACTCAACAACCCAAGGCTCTGGCCAACTCCCACTCCGAGGCTGCACCAGGGCCTGGAGCCTGGGCCTTTCTCCCTCACTCCGCAGGGCTTGTGTCCTGGGACACCAATGGAGCCGGGAGCGGGAGGGGGCTGAGCTGCCGATGGAGCCGGGTGCCCGGCTCTCTTTATCCCCGGCCCGGAGTTATACTCACACCTCACCACCCCGATTGGCAGCCGGCAGCTCCCCGTCCCCGCCCTGCGCTCCCGTTCCCGGGCCTCGGGCCTAGCTCTCCCTCCCCACAGCCTGGGCCTCTGGTGACTGCGGCCGATGATCAGGCATCAGAACATGGCGGCGGCTGGCCCAGAGTTCAGCGCGTGGAGGGGAGGGGGGTGCGGGTGGCTGGGGCCAGATTTCGACAGCTCTCAGGGGAGGGGTG
Organism: Cetorhinus maximus; assembly: GCF_964194155.1. Taxonomy (NCBI): domain Eukaryota; kingdom Metazoa; phylum Chordata; class Chondrichthyes; order Lamniformes; family Cetorhinidae; genus Cetorhinus; species Cetorhinus maximus. The sequence continues at coordinate 3,729,744 of NC_135909.1, forward strand.
GGCTGTGAAGGGCGAGGCCTAAAGAGGCAGAGAGATTCGCATCGTTTGCACGTTGATATGTGTTTTTGAAATCTCACTGTGGGCCGGAAGAAAAAGTGCAGATCTGGCCCCATGTGCCGGGCGTTTTCCACCCCTGTTGTAGATGGTACACACACTGCTGCTACTGTGCGTCGGTGGTGGAGGGAGTGAATGTTTGCGGATGGGGTGCCGATCAAGCGGGGCTGCTTTGTCCTGGACGGTGTCGAGCTTCTTGAGTGTTGTGGGAGCTGCACTCACCCAGTCAAGTGGGGAGTATTCCATCACACTCCTGACTTGTGCCTTGTAGATGGTGGACAGGCTTTGGGGAATCAGGAGGTGAGTTACTCTCCGCAGGATTCCCAGCCTCTGACCTGCTCTTGTAGCCACAGTATTTATATGGCTGGTCCAGTTCAGTTTCTGGTCAATGGTAACCCCCCCCAGGATGTTGATAGTGGGGGAATCAGCGATGGTAATGCCATTGGAGGTCAAGGGAAGGTGGTTAGATTCTCTCTTGTTGGAGATGGTCACTTGTGCGGCGCGAATGTTACTTGTCAGTTCTCAGCCCAAGCCTGAATATTGTCCAGGTCTTGCTGCATTTGGACACGGACTGCTTTGGTATAAGTGGTCCCAACTCTAGAATTACTGTACAGGCCTTCCTCACAAGAGTGATCAGATGTGAGGGGATGGATTGCTTTGTAATTCTGCCCATTGCTACTAAGTGTAGCCTGCTTTTCCCCTCGCTAAATAAACCCCTGGCTGCCCATAACCCTCTGTCAGTCAAGGCCCAGTCGTTGAACTCTCACCTCAGAACCAGGCTCGAGGCCTATCCGGGGATTTGCGCACCTGATTCGGGTTGGTGCCTCCTGGTGCCAGCACGGAGGTAGCGCCTCACTGCCGGGGGGGGGCGCCAGCTTTCAGATGAGAACGTTAAACCTAGGCCCCGTCTGCCCTCTTTGGTGAATGTTGATGTTACTGAGGGGGTGGGGGGCTACTTTGAAGGAGAGGGGAGGGGGGGTTCTCCCCAGCGTCCTGGGTCAAAACCCCATCTCTTGACCCATGTCACGAAAAGAAAGGCAAGGTTACCCGGACCTTATGGCGTAGCTCTCGTGGGATCTTGCTGTGCGCACGATGGCTGACGCGCGCGCGCTTCATCGCAACGGTGCCGGCACTTCGACAGCACTTCGTTGGCCGCTCCTCTGGGAAAGAGGGGGTCTCCCGATCGAGGATGCAAGGGTTTGGCGGGATGGAGGTAGGGGAGGTGGGCGGAGTTCTCCCCATCCCGCCCCGTGGCGGGTTTCGAGGCGGGCGGGAGCGGGGAGTCCGCTGGCCCGTGAAGAACGGTTGGCAACTCTCCCGGCGGCGGCGGGTCGGTTGCCCCGCCAGCGGGTGGCGGCCGCCGCGCGCTTTCGCCAACCGCCCCGCGAATGTCCCTCAACCCAGCTGCTCTCTGGAACCGCCTCCCCGTCACGCCAGCGGGCAACCCCCCCCACCCCCCCACCCCCTGTGGCCTCGAACCCGCTTGGAAAGGGCTGGCGGGCACGCGTGGGACCTCAGTCCGCTGGTGGGTTCGAGGGGGAGTGGCGACCTCGCGTAGCCCACCAGCCGTAGCTCGGCGCCAGCCCTGTGGCCATGAACGCCACACGGGATGGGGCTGTGAGGTTGATCTGCCCCTGCTCTCTGTCTACGTCGCTTTTTTAAAACATTCATTCACGGGGGTGCGGGCATCGCTGGCTGGGCCCGGCATTTATTGCCCATCCCTAATTGCCCCTGGAGAAGGCGGGGGTGAGCCACCTTCTTGAACCGCGGCAGTCCCTGTGGCGTAGGTACACCCGCCGTGCTGTTAGGGAGGACACGGTAGTTCTCACGCAGGCCACCAAGCTCGGACAAGTGACCAATACTGCGGCCAGGGCTGGGGAGTGCAAGGACGTCCACTCCCGGTGGCTGAGACCAGTGTAGTCAAGCACTTTCGGAAACTAGCACTTTGACCTGGGGTGGGGTGTGAGGTGAGGCGGGAGATGGAGGGCGGAGATGGCAAAAAAAACGAGGTGGGCGATGGGGAAGGAATGGCTGTGAGGGGGAAAGGTGGGCCTTCCTGGGGTCGCCCTCTAACTTGTTGGTGCTGCGTGACTGAACAGGAGTCTGCTTAAGTAGAAAGGAGGAAGACCTCCTTGCGATGAAAGCCACTGAAAGGTGATGGCTTCATTCGCGCTGTTAAAGGGCTCCCCAGTGGCCTGCATCTCAAGAGTAACACATCGGAGTGTAGAATTGGGGAATGCAATGAGGAAGGCAGTGCCCCATCATATACGGCGTTCCATCAATGGAGGTAGGTCACGTGTTCACCAGATTTGACTCCAAAGGCATCCACTCATTGACCATGGGCAACTGGTTGGTCATTACTATGCCCCATCGGAGGTTGGAGCACAGAGCTAGGTTGAGTCACTCATCTCGCTGAAACTTTAGCATCCCACACGGGGCTCAAGATGTTACATACCTGCGATGTCATCTTGGTCACCTCGATGTGTGTGCTAGTGTCTCGGGGACAAGGCAGCATCAGCCACCAAGCAAGTAGGGCAGGAAGAACTGTGGACCCTTACAGTCTCCAAACGTGTCATCTTCTGAGCTTCACTCTCTTGCCCCTTGGATCATTAATGCCTTCAATGTTTCCATGTCAGAGAGAAGGCAAAAGCTCATATGGATCCAGGGCCCAATGCTGCTTTTGTCAGGGTCCTAATGCAATGGAGGAGGCGAAGGACGCGCGCAGCTCCAGCAGAAGGGACATGGTCAAGCGGAGCCAGAGCATGGACAGGAGGGTCAGGAGGAGAGACCCAGGCAACAGGGGCAAATCGCCAGACCTAGGGTTTATCATAGAAGAATCTTCTATTTACAAATGAGTGAGAGGCAACGCCGTGTCTGCCTGCTCTGGTACATCACATGTGCCACATTCTTTGTGAAGACCTGATGCCACGTGGAGTTGGAGGGTATCCCCTGCCAGTGGCTTTGAAGGTGACCCCAGCACTCAGTTTATTTGCCTCTGAGTGTTTCCAGGGCTCCACAGGGGACCTGTGCGGCCTCTCTCAGTCCGCAACACATCGATGCATAAAGGAGGTCACAGATGTCCTTTACAGGAAGGCCCATCATTATGCCAGGTTTGCTCTGGATGAAGATAGCCAGGCTACGAGATTCATTGGCTTCACCACCATCTCAGGCTTCCCAAGAGTGCAGGGTGCAATAGACTGCACCCCTGTGGCTGTATGGGCTGCACGGCAGCAGCCATGTTTATAAACTGCAAGGGCTACCATTCCATCAATGTACAACTGGTGTGTGATCAGCGGAAGCACACACTGCACGTTTATGCACAGTACCCTGGGAGTGGCCATAACTCCTACATCCTGAGTCAATCCCAGGTGCCTGAGATTTTCAAGGGGCCATTTCATCTGCAGGGATGGCTGCTTGGGGATAAGGGGAACCCACTGAAATGCTGGCCGATGTCACCCTCAGTTGTTCTGAGGAGAGGTGCAATACTGCTCACAGCTCCACACACTCCCTTGTAGAGCAGTCCACGGGGCTTCTGAAGATGTGTTTCAGATGCTTGGACCGCTCAGGTGGTTCACTCCAATACAGTCCTGACAGGGTTTCTCGTATTGTCGCTGTGTGTTGCACCCTTCACAATCTGGCTATGCAAAGAGGTGACCCCCCTGCCAGAGGATGAACTGGAGGAGGATGTGAGTTCATCGGAGGCTGAAGACCCGGAGGCCCAGGAGCCTCAGAGGGCTGCTGAGGGTCAGTATGAGCGCGATGACGCTCATGACCTCTGCTTTGCGGGGCCCTGTGAGTGAACTCACTCTGGGAGCTGAGAGTCCACTGAGGAACAAGAGCGATGCGAGAGAGGACTTGAAGTCTTTGCCGCCATCCAATGATGCCAACACTACTGCGACTGAGATGTGGACGTGCCTAGAGGTCTCCTCCTCCTGTACATGTCCTTCGTTCTGCCACTACCACTGAGGAGACACACATGCCACTAGACTATCAATACTGACGAGCAAACCTCACTCAACGGTGTTCCTTGAGGAAGAAGGGTTAGAAACGCTTACATCACACACTTCAGATAAAGAGTTAAACACATCTCCCTGACTTCACACAAGGGGTGCGGAGACGAGTTCAACCGAGGTTGGCATCACAGGGATGTGAATCTCACAGAGGGACACTACCACTGAGTGGGAGGATGGCTAAACCTCAACCGAAGAGGATTCCAATGCACAAATTCCCGACGCTGCCCAAAACATTCACAAAAATTCAATTTCATTACACCGTGACTCAAAAGTGACATCAAGATTTCTTAACTTTCCTAACTCGAGCGCTAGGCCTGGGTGCTGCCCTGACATCCGCAGCAGAGTTGGAGGCGGCCTGCTGACTGCTACGTCCTGATGTCTGCGATGACCTTGGCGGACGTCCCCTGGTGGCTCCTGGCCTGGAGGGCCCCGGCCTGATCAGGGTCATCTGCTCAGGGGGCAGAAGCGCCCTCGGCGGCCTCAGAGGCTGGGGTGGGGTGGAACCGCAGGCAGAGGGGGCTGTCAGTGGCTGAGCGCCCCTTGGGAGTGGTCCGGAGAGGAAGCCCCCCCCCGGGGTGTCCGGATGACGCTTGTCCTCACTGTGGGTGCCCGAGGGCCCATGGTGCCCACCAGGGGGTGTGGTCATGGGGCGCAGGGCTGAGCGCAACTCCGGCAACACCGCCCCCCCATGGTGGCCGCCAGCCATGGTGACCTCTAGGCCCTCGCATGTCAGAGCCACGACATCAGGCAGAACGCGGACAGGACTCCTCCATCGTTCGCTCCAGTCCCACACAGCGACCGTCGAATCTCTGCCTGATGTTCCGGCCGCCTGTCGTTGCACCTCCAGCATCGAGTTGGCGGCCGGTCCCAGAGGCTGGTCGCCCGACTCGGACCGAGCGGGCGGCTGGGGTCTCCGGCAGCCCTCCGAGCGCCGGAGACCTGGGCTGGCCCTGCCTCCAGGGGTGTGGGGGACGTGTCAGTGAGGGCGGGTCCCCAGAAAGTGGGCCCCGAGCCTAATCTACAGCTGTGCCCCTCCGACGTGTGTGTCTTCTGAGCTGGTGGAGGATGCATGCGAGCGCTGTGATGGCTCTTCCAGAGCTCCCCTGTTCGGAGGTGGCCTGGGGGCTCGGACTGGTGCTTGGCTGCCTCTTGGGCCTCCACCTGCTGGTGTTTCAGTTGATGAACATGAGCCGACATGTGACTCACTGCGAATGTCAGGACTTGATGAGGTGGTGGAGCTGTGATCCATACTAGGTGCTGGGAGAGGCCGATCTCCCCTGCCCCCCCACAGGAAGGATCCCTGTCCTCCCCCTCGAACTCAGTGAGGGCAATGATGTTGGCCGTCCCTCCCCCCCACCCCCGGGTCTGCGCTCTCTCGCGTCTGTTGTGCGCCGGCTCGGTCTGTACGAAGAAAGGCAGGCGATGAGAAGGGATGGAGCAGAGGTTGCGGGGAGATGCATGTCCCCTGTGTGTGTGCTGAGGCCTCCCCAGAAGGGGCTCAAGGACGGGAGCATGGGCAACATGAGAGCTGGGATGGTGGTGATGTGGAAGCCTCAGTGAGAAAAGGAGTGTTGGTATGTGTCGCCCGCTAATGGTTGTGTGAGATCCCTGAAGAGAGTGGCCGTTTGAGTGGCATGTTACCACGAGGAGAGTTTGACATTGGAGGGAGTTGAAGGATGACTTACCCTGGTGGAGCGGGTGAGATCATTCACCCTCTTCCTGCACTGGGTGGCATTATGGGCGCGGTTGCTCTGCGGAGGTGTGAGGCTGCCGTGCTTCCTGGAGCCATCCCTGGGATACAGGCCTTGCCAGCGCACCCCTCTGATCAAGGCCTGGAGGGCCTGATGGGTGAAGCGGGGGCGGGGGAGGGGGGGGGTGGTGCGGGGTGCTGCCTCCTTCTTGAGGCTTTCGGCCTTCCTCTTGTGGCTGGAAGACGCCTCCGCACGTGCCCTGAAGACAGGTGGGGGCTGGAGAGAGGGAGACGCCTGTGTTGGACTGGCGCTTAAAAAGGTGGTGCCCGGACCTTTGACCCCGCGCAGATGAATCAGCCCCCCGGAACGCCAGGCGATTCGGCCCCGATGCCCGCCCCGTGCATAATGAATGAGGTTCCGAGCGCGGGATCGGGCGCCAGTTCCCGCCATTCCGGCCAGCAGGGTGAGGGCCGCCGCACTTCGCCTCATAAGCAGAAAAACTCCGCCCGACATTTCTGCCCGACAGCAGAACTCGGGGCCGTAAATATCAGACGGCCGATAATAAATCCAGGTGGGGGAATTCAGGAGAAACTCCTTCACCCAGAGAGCGGAGAGAATGTGGAACTTGCTCCCACAGGGAGTGGTCAAGGTGAATGGTGTAGATACGTTGAAGGGGGAAGCTGGATAAACACACAAGGGAGAGAGGAGTAGAAGGCGATAGGGCGATGGGGTGAGATGATGTGGAGCGTAAACAACAGGTCGGACCCGCTGGACTGAATGGCCTTTCACTGTGCTGTAAGTTCAGTGTAATACGACTTAAAGTGCTTTGGGGTCTCCTGAGGCCGTGAATAAGATTGTACAAATGCAACTTGATTCCTCCTGTTACACATCGTCAACACCTCCCAGGCCTGTTCGACCAAACCTTTAAACCAAAGAAAGTTCCTGCTAAATTTGGAAGACGTCTCGACTGGGAAGCAATCGTCTTCTTTAACTGGCTCTCCTTAAATCAAATAATCTTCAGCAACCGGAGGAGGAGGGTCCTTCTCAAGCTCAGGATGTAACATGTTTGGTCTTCGATAGGCCCGAGATGAATCTTTGCTAGATTTGCCTGAACTCAGACTCCATCTGGTCCTCAGTGTTGGGGTGTGGGAACCCCCCTCTTTGCTTCGTCCCTCATTGGCTGCGTGAAGGGTTAAAAACGGTTGGCCATGTGCAATGGGAGCCAGTAAGCGTTCCTTTATAAAGCAAGACTCCAAATGGCCCGACATGGTCAATTGAAAAGCATGGCAGGGTGCCCTCCGGCTTTGTGGCCCTTTGTGCTGACCTACTTGCCAGCGGGCGGTGAGTTATATATTCCTCACCCCCACCAACCCCCGCTTTGCCACTCCAATCTGCAGGCCGTTCCAAAATGTCGAAATGTGGTGAGCGCCCACCTTCGAGAGATGCCAGGCCAAAGGGACCAAAGGTGTGAGATGCCCGGAGGATTAAAGGTGGCATCGGACCTCAATAATGCAGGTTTGGCGAGAGGGCAGGTGAAATCCCAATCTTTTTCTTGTCCCTCTGGCTGTGGTCGAGTCCCTTCCCTCCTCTCAACAGACCAAGGATTGTTGATAGCTGTGAAAACAGAACGACATGCGTGTATTTCTGTGGTGCCCTTAACATAGCAAAATGGCTCAAGACACTTCACAGGAGCACCATCAAGCAGAACCGCTCAACAAGGCACATGAGGAGTTATTGGGAGAGGGAATCAAATGCTTGGTGAAAGGGGAAGGTTTTATGCAGCCTCCTTAATGGTAGAGAGAGAGAGAGAGACTTGGCGAGGTTTACAGAGGCAATTCAAGAGCTTAGGGCCCCAGGCAGCTGAAGGCTTGGCTGCCAATGTTTTTTTATTATTTCAAGGGATGTGGGCATCGCTGGCTAGGCAGCCCATCCCTAATTGCCCGTTGAGAAGGTGGTGTTGAGCCGCCTTCTTGAACCGCTGCAGTCCATGTGGTGTAGGTACACCCACGGTGCAGTTAGGGAGGGAGTTCCAGGATTTTGACCCAGCGACAGTGAAGGAACGGCTGATATATTTCCAAGTCAGGACGATGAGTGACTTGGAGGGGAACTTGCAGGTGGTGGTGTTCCCATGTGTCTGTTGCCCTTGTCCTTCTACGTGATAGCGGTCGTGGGTTTGGAAGGTGCTGTCGAAAGAGCCTTGGTGAATTCCTGCAGTGCATCTTGTAGATGGTACACACACTGCTGCTACTGTGCGTCGGTGGTGGAGGGAGTGAATGTTTGTGGATGGGGTGTCAATCTAGCGGGGCTGCTTTGTCCTGGATGGTGTTGAGCTTCTTGAGTGTTGTGGGAGCTGCACTCATCCAGGCAAGTGGGGAGTACTCCAACACACTCCTGACTTGTGCCTTGTAGATGGTGGACAGGCTTTGGGGAGTCAGGAAATTACAGAGATTGGGAGGGTTGAGGCCATAGAACTATCAGAATACGAGGATGGGAATTTTAAAATCGAGGGGTTGCTTAAAGGACCCAAAGCATGTCAGTGAGTACAGGGAGTGATGGGTGAATGGGACTTGGTGTGAGTGAGGGCATAGCCACCAGAGTTGTAATGCAGGAACTAGAAGGGCACAGCAAGAGCCCACAGAAAGCAATGTAATAATCGCCAGGCCATTTGTTTTTTCGATGATGTTGGTTGGGGGATAAATGCTATCCAGGACACAGGGGAGACCGCCTGTGCCCGCTTTCCAATAGCGGCCATCGGGTCTTTTAGACCCACCCAAGAGGGCAGAGGCAGCCTCGGTTTTGATGCCTCACCCAAAAGGCTGAACCTCCGGCGGCGCAGCGCTGGGAGGGTTAGCCTAAACCCTATCCCCGGAGTGTGGTGTTCCGGAGAAGGGCTGAGACGTTGGCAGCATGAGAAGGAGGAAGAGGAGGGAGGGAGGGAGAGTGGGATGGGGGTGCGGGAGTGGAGGAGGGGGATCAAGGAGGGATCAAAGAAGAATAAGGGAAATGAGATCAGGTTGGCAGGGAACCAAGTCAAATGGAAGCACTTGCTTTCTGGGCATTGTCCCTGAAACACAATTGGTTAATTTAAAGATGCCAACATATGGGGGGATCATGGTGTAGTGGTAATGTCAACAGACTATTAATCGAAAAGTCTAGACTTATATTCTGGGGCACAGGTTCAAATCCCACCACAGCAACTAGTAGGATTTAAATTCAATTGATGAATCTGGAATTATAAAACTAATCTCAGTAATGGTGACCATGACAACTAACATCAATTGCTGCAAAAACTCATCTGGTTCACTTTTAAGGAAGGAACCCTGCCATCCCTACCTGGCCTGGCTGACATGTGGCAACAGCAATCTGATTGACTCTTAACTGCCCTCTGAAATGGCCAAACAAGCCACTCAGTTCAAGGGCAATTAAGGATGGGCAACAAATTCTGGCTTTGCCAGCGACGCCCACATCCCGAGAAAGAAGGAAAAATCTTTCAGATTCTTAACAAACCGCACTGGGTATACTTGATTTTCAAACATTTAGCAGCACTTTCACCTGATTGAAAGAAATCATCATCTGTGACATGTTATTGCCCTAAGAATATGGTTCTGTGCAAGACAGATTCATATTTACCGTGCCTCAGAATCTGATGTTGGCCTTTAGGGTCTTTTATCTCCCTCTCACTCTCACTCTCTCTCCCCTCTCTATCTCTCTCTCTCTCTCTCTCTGCCTCTATTATGTGTGGGATAGTTGAGGATGTAGTGAGGATGTTGAGGTGTGGGTTATGTAGTGAGGATGTTGAGGTGTGGGCTATGTAGTGAGGGTGTTGAGGTGTGGGTTATGTAGTGAGGATGTTGAGGTGTGGGTTATGTAGTGAGGATGTTGAGGTGTGGGTTATGTAGTGAGGGTGTTGAGGTGTGGGTTATGTAGTGAGGATGTTGAGGTGTGGGTTATGTAGTGAGGATGTTGAGGTGTGGGCTATGTAGTGAGGGTGTTGAGGTGTGGGTTATGTAGTGAGGATGTTGAGGTGTGGGCTATGTAGTGAGGGTGTTGAGGTGTGGGTTATGTATTGAGGATGTTGAGGTGTGGGTTATGTAGTGAGGATGTTGAGGTGTGGGTTATGTAGTGAGGATGTTGAGGTGTGGGTTATGTAGTGAGGATGTTGGGGTGTGGGTTATGTAGTGAGGATGTGGAGGTGTGGGTTATGTACTGAGGGTGTTGAGGTGTGGGTTATGTAGTGAGGATGTTGAGGTGTGGGTTATGTAGTGAGGATGTTGGGGTGTGGGTTATGTAGTGAGGATGTGGAGGTGTGGGTTATGTACTGAGGATGTTGAGGTGTGGGTTATGTAGTGAGGGTGTTGGGGTGTGGGTTATGTAGTGAGGATGTTGAGGTGTGGGTTATGTAGTGAGGATGTTGGGGTGTGGGTTATGTAGTGAGGATGTGGAGGTGTGGGTTATGTACTGAGGGTGTTGAGGTGTGGGTTATGTAGTGAGGGTGTTGGGGTGTGGGTTATGTAGTGAGGGTGTTGAGGTGTGGGTTATGTAGTGAGGATGTTGGGGTGTAGGTTATGTAGTGAGGATGTGGAGGTGTGGGTTATGTAGTGAGGGTGTTGAGGTGTGGGTTATGTAGTGAGGGTGTTGGGGTGTGGGTTATGTAGTGAGGGTGTTGAGGTGTGGGTTATGTAGTGAGGATGCCGAGGTGTGGGTTATATAGTGGGGATGTTGAGGTGTGGGTTATGTAGTGAGGATGTTGAGGTGTGGGCTATGTAGTGAGGGTGTTGAGGTGTGGGTTATGTAGTGAGGATGTTGGGGTGTGGGTTATGTAGTGAGGATGTGGAGGTGTGGGTTATGTAGTGAGGGTGTTGAGGTGTGGGTTATGTAGTGAGGGTGTTGGGGTGTGGGTTATGTAGTGAGGGTGTTGAGGTGTGGGTTATGAAGTGAGGATGTTGAGGTGTGGGTTATGTTGTGAGGGTGTTGGGGTATGGGTTATGTAGTGAGCATGTTGGGGTGTGGGTTATGTAGTGAGGGTGTTGAGGTGTGGGTTATGTAGTGAGGATGTTGAGGTGTGGGTTATGTTGTGAGGGTGTTGAGGTGTGGGTTATGTAGTGAGGATGTTGAGGTGTGGGTTATGTAGTGAGGGTGTTGAGGTGTGGGTTATGAAGTGAGGATGTTGAGGTGTGGGTTATGTTGTGAGGGTGTTGGGGTATGGGTTATGTAGTGAGCATGTTGGGGTGTGGGTTATGTAGTGAGGGTGTTGAGGTGTGGGTTATGTAGTGAGGATGTTGAGGTGTGGGTTATGTTGTGAGGGTGTTGAGGTGTGGGTTATGTAGTGAGGATGTTGAGGTGTGGGTTATGTAGTGAGGGTGTGGGGTGTGGGTTATGTAGTGAGGATGTTGAGGTGTGGGTTATGTAGTGAGGGTGTTGAGGTGTGGGTTATGTAGTGAGGGTGTTGAGGTGTGGGTTATGTAGTGAGGATGTTGGGGTGTGGGTTATGTAGTGAGGGTGTTGGGGTGTGGGTTATGTGGTGAGGATGTTGGGGTGTGGGTTATGTAGTGAGGATGTTGAGGTGTGGGTTATGTAGTGAGGGTGTTGAGGTGTGGGTTATGTAGTGAGGGTGTTGAGGTGTGGGTTATGTAGTGAGGATGTTGAGGTGTGGGCTATGTAGTGAGGGTGTTGAGGTGTGGGTTATGTAGTGAGGATGTTGAGGTGTGGGTTATGTAGTGAGGGTGTTGAGGTGTGGGTTATGTAGTGAGGGTGTTGAGGTGTGGGTTATGTAGTGAGGGTGTTGAGGTGTGGGTTATGTATTGAGGATGTTGAGGCGTGGGTTATGTAGTGAGGGTGTTGAGGTGTGGGCTATGTAGTGAGGATGTTGAGGTGTGGGTTATGTAGTGAGGGTGTTGAGGTGTGGGTTATGTTGTGAGGATGTTGAGGTGTGGGCTATGTAGTGAGGATGCCTCTCTCATGCCGATTTTCTGGCCTTTAAAAATATTGTGGACGAAGCTTTTTGACATCACGCCTAATATCCCCTTCCGTGACTGAATGTCAAACATTGTCTGATAAGGTAACTGTGGAGAACATTGGAGGAACACAGCGGCAACAACAACACCAGAACAGCAACAACACAAAAACAACTCAGCAACAACACAACAACAACACAACAACACCAACACAACAACAGCAACACAACAACAACACAACAACTCAACAACACCAACACAACAACAGCAACACAACAGCAACACAACAACAACATCACAACAACAAGACCACAACAACAACAACAAAACTCAACAACACCAACACAACAACAGCAACACAACAAAAACAACACAACAACAGCAACACAACAACAACAGCAACACAACAACACAACAACAAAACAACAAAACAACAACAACAGCAACACAACAACAACGACACAACAGCAACAACAACACGACAACAGCAACACAACAACACAACATCAAACACAGCCACAATACAACACAATACAACAACAACATCAACCACAGCTACAATACAACAACAACACAACAACACAACAACAACATCAACCACAGCTACAATACAACAACAACACAACACCAGAACAACAACAACACAACAACACAACATCAAACACAGCCACAATACAACACAATACAACAACAACATCAACCACAGCTACAATACAACAACAACACAACAACAACACAACAACAACATCAACCACAACTACAATATAACAACAACACAACACCAGAACAACAACAACACAACAACAACAACATCAACCACAGCCACAATACAACAACAAAGTGATTAGGAAGGCGAGTGGGAGGTTGTCTTTTATTGCAAAGGGAATGGAATATAAAAGTAGGGAAGTTTTGCTCCAGTTGTACAGGGCGTTGGTGAGACCACATCTGGAGCACTGTGTACAGTTCTGGTCTCCTTATTTGAGAAAGGATACAAATGCCTTGGAAGCAGTTCAGAGAAGGTTCACTTGACTGATTCCTGGGATGAGGGGGTTATCTTAGGAGGAAAGGTTGGGCAGGTTGGGCCTGTGTCCATTGGAGTTTAGAAGAATGAGAGGTGATCTTATTGAAACATATAAGATCCTGAGGGGGCTTTGACAGGGTAGATGCTGAGAGGATGTTTCCCCCTCGCGGGAGAGACTAGAACGAGGGGACACAGTTTAAAAATAAGGGGTCACCCGCTTAAGAAGGAGATGAGGAGAATTTCCTCTCATAGGGTCGTGAGTCTGTGGAACTCTCTTCTCCAGAAAGCAGTGGCGGCTGGGTCATTGAATATTTTTAAGGCGGAGGTCGATAGATTCTTGACTAACAAGGGAGTCAAAGGTTATTGGCGGGGGGGGGAGGGTAGGCGGGATTGTGGAGTTGAGGCCACAATCAGATCAGCCATGATGTTATCGAATGACAGGGCAGGCTCGAGGGGCTGAATGGCCTACTCCTGCCCCTTAATTCGTATGTATGTATCTCTGACAAAGCTCCCCAGTCTGTAAACATGGGAGGTGGGTGGTCTCCAACTGGAATAACATCTCCTGCGCCAGCTACACCCCCGGAAAGTGCGAGGCGAGATAGTGTCACAAGCCGCAGAGAGAGAGAGAGACCAGCCTCGCCAAATCCACCTACAACATCCACACATGCTGCTTCTATTAAAAGTAAGCCGAGATGATGGCAGTCAGCGTTTTTGGCCAGCCCATGGGCTAAGAGCCAGTGACAGTTAAAATACAGCAACAGGGTCAGTTAATATCACAAGCGCAGGAGCCACTGAGGCTGAAGATCTGCTACTCTTAATAGTATGTGACAGGCTTCTAGTTGGTGCAGACGCTCAGAGGGACTAAAACCCTATCGGCCAATGTCACGCCCCTCAAGATCACTAAATACAAATCAGCCTCGTGCAAAGCTGTATTCTTATAAGGACCAACAAAAACATAGGAGCAGGGGGTAGGCCATTCGGCCCCTCGGCCCTGCTCTGCCATCCAATAAGATCGTGGCTGATCTTCCCCCCTCAAATCTACTTTCCCGCCCTGACCCTTGCCTCTCTTAGAGTCCAAAAGCCTACTGAGGCTCAGTCTTTAATATAGTCGGTGATGGAGCATCCAGAGCTCCCGGGGGTAGAGAATTCCCAAAATTCACAACTCTTTGACTGAAGAAATTTCAGCCCAAAATGGCCGACCTCCTATCCCGAGAGTGTGAGCCCTTGTTCTGGGCTATCCAGCTATGGAAGGCAGCGCCGATCCTCTCAACCCCTCCAAGAATTTTATACGTCTCAGTAAGACCACCTCTCATTCTTCTAAGCTCCAGAGAATACACCTACGCCTCAGGGACTGCAGAGGTTCAAGAAGGCGGCTCACCCCCATCTACTCAAGGGGCAATGAGGGATGGGCAATAAATGCTGGGCCCAGCCAGCGACACCCACATTGTATAAATGAATTTTTAAAAAAAAATATATATATATATATATTTCGCTAACGGGCTACAGCTAGAGATCCTTTTTTCATTAAATGCTTTAGTTCAAGGTGATGAATGTGGAAACAATCTGGCTAAAAAGGGTTTTCAGATTGTTTTAAATAGGATTTTAAAATTAAAAAAAAAATTAAATTGCCTTCCTCGAAGCATCTTTCTTGATCACAGGTGCTGCACAGCCAGTGAAGTAGTTTTGAAGAGTTGTCAATGTAGGAAAGTTGGCTGCCAATTTGTGCATAGCAAGCTCCCACAAAGGGACATGTCCTTTAGCAATGTTGGTTGAGGGGTAAATATTGTACGAGGATACCCGGGGTGGGGGGGCAAACTCCTCTACTCTCCTTCGAAGGAGAGCAGTGAGATCCACCGGACAGGGTAGAGGGGACCGTGGGTTTACAATCCTGTCTGATGCACAGCACCTCCGACAGTGCAGCCCTCCCTCAGTACTACACCAGGAGTGATTTTCCTAATCACGTCTCTGGAGAGGTGGGTTTGAACCCACCTCCTTGTCAGCCGGCAGCGGTGGAGGGGGGGCTGGTGAGAGTGTGACCCGCTGGTCCACGGTGGATATAAAAATGCAGACTCCTGCTGCCTGCAAATCACCTGCTTTTTCAGGTACAACTGTCCCTGCAAGGAGGCTCCTAGCATTCTGATTCATTTCCATCCAAAACCTGTCCCCATTGTTTCTTGTCCTTCTGTTTTATTGATACAGCTATCGATTGCAGAGTTGTCGATCAATATTTGGCTTTAGGCAATTCTGATGACTCAACGGTTTAGACAAAGGGAAAGAAACTCATTAAAGGGATGGTCTACGTCTTTCTCAATACCTCCCCCAAAAACGCGGCTGTGAAAAACACACGTTCTCTCTCCTCACAGGACAGTGCAGGAGGAGGCCATTCAGCCCGTCACGCCCCCTTTGGAAGCGCTTACTAATTAATCCCACGATGAGCCAGGAGCTTAGACACATCATATGGAGAAGAGTCACACGCACTCGAAGCATTAACTCTGCTTCTCTCTCCATGGGTTGCTTCTGCTGCATTTTTTTCCCAGCGTTCCCTGTTTTTGTTATGTAAAAACAGATTACCTGGCTGTTATCACCCCTGCTGTTTGTGGGGCCCTTGCTGTGTTTGAATTAGCATTTCCTGCTTGGACTGCACTTCACAAACGCTGCATTGGCTGTGAAGAGCTTTGGTAGATCCTGAAGTTGTGCTCGGCACCAGCTGGTACAGAAGCGGTATTGACCGTTAGATCAAATATATATTGTCGGGTATACGAGGCCTTGTGGGGTAGAACGCCTGCTTCCACGCTAGAAACTCTGGGTTCGAGGCCCACTCCAGGACCTGATGGTCCAAGGAAGGTGCATTCATTCACACTGCGGCCAAACAGGTTGACCACCAACTTGTAAACCCTTCCAACACTCGCCACTGACCGGCGGTAAGAGCGGGAGAGATTCCTGGTCAGCTGTGTGAAGGAAGGAAATTGGAGCCTCTACCATCGCTCTCATACAACTAAAAGTGACAGTGACTTCCTGTCCCCTTGAGGGGAGGGGGAGGTCAGCTGGATGGCCAGTATGGATCTGATTGGCCAATAGCAGGGTGTTTAGATTCCCCGATCCGGTGGGGGGTGGACTATGGGACCTGCCTCCGTCCCTGCCCTGTGGTGGAGGTTAAGCCCGATAATATATTGTGGGCACGTGCATGTCCAAGTGAGTGAAGTCATGTCCATTTTATGGATCTTCCCTTTGAGGCCACCCAGAATATTTGTTTTAAATTCTTTTACAGGATTGTGGGCATCAGTGGCAAGGCAAGGCCCAGCATTTGTTGCCCACCCCTAATTGCCCTTGAACTAAGTGGCTGGCTAGGGCACCATCTCAGAGGAGCAGTTGAGAGTCAACCACATTGCAGTGGGTCTGGAGTCCCATGTAGGCCAGACCAGGTAAGGACAGCAGATTTCCTTCCCTAAAGGCACATTCATGAACCAGATGGGTTTTTAACAACAACCAGCGATAATTGTCATGGTTGCTATTATTTAATTGAATTTAAATTCCACCAGCTGTTATGGTGGGATTTGAACCTGTATTCCCCTGGGATTCTAGATTACTAGTCTAGTGATATTACCACTACGCCACCGTCTCTCCCAAGCATCAAGTGCCTGATTGAGGAACAGATGTCTATCGTGGCCCCCAGCCTCCTCTTAAGTGCTTGCCAAACATGATTCTAAGGTCTGATTTCAAAAATCTAAACAATTCTCCTTAATAGACAACAGGCAGCCTAAGGTAGGCTGTTAAGTTCAGATTATCAGGCGCTCTGAAATATCTTGCGTGCTTTAACAGTAGACTGATCATTCTGGTTACCATGACTACAAAGTGGTATATTTTTCCAGTGTTAAGATGAAGAGGGGTAAATAAATAGCTGACTGAACGGTAGTCACGTACACAAACCAACAGATTCCCCATCGCACCTGCGGAGCAAGATTTTCCAGTAAGCGCTATTTTTTAAACTCTGACACAAATGGTTTTGCGAAGTTAGAGGAGGAAGAGGCCATTGGATTGGAGCCTATAAGATCCTGAGGTGGGGGTTCTGGACAGGGCGGGTGTGGAGAGGGTGTTTCCTCTTGTGGGGTAATCTAGAACGAGGCGGGGTGGGGGGTCACTGTTTAAAAATAAGGGGTCGCCCATTGAAGACGGGGATGAGGAGAATTTTTTTCCCTCAGAGGGTCGTGAGTCTTTGGAACTCTCTCCCTCAAAAGGCGGTGGAAGCAGAGCCTTTGAATATTTTTAAAGCAGAGGTGGATAGATTCTCGATAAGCATCCACCATGCCTAGGCCCCTCAGGATCCCGATCAGGGCCTTGATCCCTTGATCAGCGACCTTATCGCCTTGCTGTTTGTAGGAGCTTCCTGTGCGCAAATTGGCTGCCGTGTTTCCTCCATTTCATTGGCTGTAAAGTGCTTTGGGTTGGGGGGGTGTGGTGGGGGGCGACGTGAGGCTGTGAAAGCTACAACATAAACGCAATTCATTCCGGTCCACCCGTATCGAGGTGTAGCAAGGAGCTGGCTGATGCTGTGGACCCGAGGCCTAACGTGGATCAGAAAACGAGGGGAGAAATCTGGGAGGAAAGCTGTCACTGTTACTCGCTGAGCAGGCTGCAGCATTCACTGAAGCCAATTTGCCCCGTGCGCCTCCTCTTCTCCTGGAGCCAGACAATCTAGAAACCTTCAGCCGTTCGGGGTGAGGGAAATTATAATCCCTCATTTTCAACTGAATTTCCCATGTCCGGTGTCGCTGGCAAGGCCAGCGTTCGTTGCCCATCCCTAATTGCCCCTTGAACTGAGTGTCTCACTCAGCCACTTAAGAAGGCAGTTAAGATTCGACCGCAATGCTGTGCGGTCTGGAGTCACATGTAGGCCAGACCGGGTAAGGACGGCAGATTGACAGCGTCTGCGGAGAGGAACACAGTTAACGTTTCGAGTCCGTATGGTCGAGTCTGTCAGACCTGCTGAGTTTTTCCAGCTATTTTTGTTTTGGTTTCAGATTTCCAGCATCCGCAGTATCTTGCTTTTATATAAGGAGGGCAGATTTCCTTCCCTAAAGGGACATTAGTGAACCGGATGGGGTTTTAAACAACAATCGATGAGAGTTTGGTGGTCACCATTACTGAGGCTAGCTTTTAAATTCCAGATTTATTAATTGAATTTAAATGGGGTTTGATCCCATGTCCCCAGGTGTTGTAGGGGTGTCCGAGTTGCTACTATTGTTGGTTGAGTTGATCTGGAGACTCTCCTTGGGTGGAAATATTAAGCTTACTTACAATACACTCAGCAGCAGCTACACGTGTGCTTTCAACTCCAACTCTATCTCCACACCGACTGCTGAGGTCGCCCACGCTACTCTCTTATTGGTTACCACAGATCGTGTGATCTTCCTTAACACGTATTATTCTTAAAGGGACATGACACGCTCAATGAAACCATAACTATTACACCAGGGTATTAGCCTGGGCTTCTGGATTACTAGCCCAGTGACCTTACCACTCCGTCATCGTCTCCCCACTTTGAACCGGGACCTCAATATCACGTCTGAGGACTTCCAGGAATGGAGGCTCGAGCCAGACCCCCACAAAGCACCCATCCCCACATTGCACAAGAATGACAAGAATGCTAAACGCACCGTGAGTGTGACCTCCTGTGGCAGCCTTGCAGCACATGACCCCAGTCTGACTTACCTCGGAGTGAAGCTGGACTGCATGCTTGACCTTCCACGGCCACCCGAAGCGGGCAGCCGCCAAGACAAAGTCAAGAGCCAACTTGATCCAGAAACCAGCAAACACCGGTTGGGCAGCCTCAGCGCCAGTGCTACAAACTTCACTGATGGCCCTTGTGCACTCTGTAGCTGAGCACTGCTGTGCACCGGTGTGGACCAGAAGCAGCCACAGGCGATCAGTGGACGTTCAACCGAACATTGCAACGAGGTGCGTCACTGGGACCCTCAAGTCAATGCCAACGCCCTCGCTGCCCGTGCTGGCACATATCTCCCCCCGCCACAGCACTGATCCGTCACGATACAGCGACCCTCCACACAGCTCAGCCAATCGAGGGAAACAAACACCTCCTCCTCCACCAGGACCCTCACTCCCGTCGCCCTCGCCTCCGCTCGAAGTGACATCAGCCCTTTTTTTGGACCCACGCAAGCAACCTTGGGGGGCAACGCGATTTCGACATCGAGGGCGCTCGGGGAGACGGGTGGGCCTCGGAGGAAGGGAGAGGTTATTGCCTCGTGTAAGGCCCGGCGCAGAAGGTCCCTGGTTTCGACCCCCACCCCCCCCCACCCACCCCCGTTTACGTGGCTCATGGGCATCCCTGAACCGCACCCGTACAAACCACGGCAGGCGTGCAACGTCAAAAACCCCCCAGTGTGCGACTGCGCTCACCCAGAGCAGACCATAGGGGCACAGCGCCACTCGATGCCAGGCTTAGGGATGCGAAGGAGGAATTACAGTGATGCACAGTCCCACTCCGGATGTAACGTCCTGGCTTGACCACCTAGATGTAAAATTATAGTCGTTGCTCCATACCCCAGCCACACAAAGGAAGGAGAAAACCATCCTTACCCATTTTTAAATCCATTTAAAAAAAATTGTATTTATTTATTTTTTAATAAGAAAGTTAATTTAATCTTTTTTTATCCTTTCTCCCCAACCACCACCCACCTCCCCACCCCCACAGGGCCATCTGTCTCTTGTTTCTGCGTTGTGCTTTCACAGAGCCCTGACCCTGGTTCTGCTATTAACACATTCTGCTATCTTACCCTTATGCCACTATCAACACCTCCTTTAGTCTTTAACACTGTTAACACACTGAGATAGACCAACACCTTCAGATTTCAAGGACTGTTTTTAAGGAGGGCAAACCTGCTAGGAGCTCTTATTCCAGGAGAAGGTTGAGAACATTACCCAGGACAAGCGGCTCCCAGTCCCCCTGCAAGCCAAGGCTCCTTCGACAGCACCTTCCAAACCTGCGACCTCTACCACCCAGAAGGACAAGGGCAGCAGACACATGGGAACACCACCACCTTGCAAGTTCCCCTCCAAGTCACTCACCATCCTGACTTGGAAATATATCGGCCGTTCCTTCACTGTCGCTGGGTCAAAATCCTGGAACTCCCTCCCTAACAGCGCTGTGGGTGTACCTACACCACAGGGACTGCAGCGGCTCAAGAAAGCGACTCACCCTCACCTTCTCAAGGGGCAATTAGAGCTGGGCATTAGACGCTGGCCTTGTCAGCGATATCCTGAATCCGGGGGCAAAAAAAGGACTTTGTCTCACTTTCTCCTGGTTCATAACCACGCTTTTAAATTAACCTGGAAGTCGCTGCGTCAACGTTTCCCATTTTATATTTTGCTATGTCAACTCCCACAAGGCAGCTGCTGCCTGTGGCTTTAGGTGGCGCTGTGGAGCAGGTCTCTGAAGGCTCTCCGCAGATTGTGTGCTCGTGATTCGCGCAGTCAGTGCCCGTGCAGCCTGACGGTGTCATGGCGTTACATCACTGAGAGCGGCGGAGTGGGCCAGGATCAAAGATGGCGCCGCTCAAATCGTCACGGCGCCCTTTTCCAAAGGGGAAATTTCAAATGGCTTCACCCGTTTTCTTTTCGAAGGAGTTTTACGAAACGCCAAAGCACTTATGGCGGGCAAACCTTTGGGAGTTAGAGGGCTGTTTAGCCAAGCCTTCAGCGGCCTGCAGCGAGGCAGCTCTGAGGTCGCTCACCCCCGCGGGTTTCCGAATCTCTCGCTCCGGAGCCTCGTCCCCTTAACCCCGGGCCTTAACGCGGTCGCAATCTGGAATGGCGGAGAGTCGCCGGGTGGATCAGAAGCCTCCACTCCCTCCTCATGCCCACCCCCCCCCACAGAAACTGCGCCCCCCCCGCCTGCCCGCCCGTGAGTGCTCCGGGACCGGGTGCGACCAAGATCCAACCGGCTCTTGTAGCTCCTGCAAATGACCTCTTCGGCCCCCACCCCGGGCAGGTGCGGACAAGGGTATCGGCGACCATCTTGCGCGGCCACGTTGCGTTGGCGGGAGACGCAGTGTTTACGCACAGCATCAGCTGCCTGTGGACAAAGGCTGAGCATTTGCAAGCGACAGGTGAAGAAACTTAGCCTGGCTGATGGAGGGGAGCCATTGCGAGTCCGGGCTTTTGAGCAGGATCAGCGGGCTTTGAGTGGGAATGGGATTCCCTTCGAGGCTGCCGTCATCAATTCTGGAATTCCTTCCCTAAGCTTCTCCAACTCCAGGATGGTCCTTGGTGCCTACCTCTTTGACCAAGCTTTTGGTCGCTTTTCCTGGTATCCTCCGTGCCAGATCTAGCTTGTTTGTAAAAACGAGAAGGGTATGACAGACCTGTATAAAACACCGGTTCAGCCTCAACTGGAGTATTGTGTCCAATTATGGGCACCACGCTTTAGGGAGGGTGCGAAGGCTTTAGGGTGCTTGCGGTAAAGATTCACGAGAATGGTTCCGGGGGGGCGGGGGGTGAGGGGCTTCAGTTACGTGGATAGATTGGAGACGCTGGGGCTGTTCTCCTTGAAGATGAGGTTTGATCGACCTCTTCAAAACCATGAGGCTGCTGGACAGAGTCTGTTTCGATGTTGAAATGCAATCGTCACTACGTGTCCTATCTGGCTTGCCGTAGTCATGTGACCTCTGCCATGAGGGACTCCCTGCAGGCAGCCATCTTACATACAGTTCAATAAAGACACCACGCTAAAGAGACTGTAATCTTTGAACTTATAAGAACATACAAACAAGGAGCAGGAGTAGGCCATTCAGCCCCTCGAGCCTGCTCCGCCGTTTAATAAGATCGTGGCTGACCTGATAGTCACCTGAAACCTGCATCCCGCCTACCCCCGATAACCTTTCACCCCCTCGCTTACCAAGAATCTATCCACCTCTGCCTTAAAAATATTCAAAGACTCTGCTTCCACCACCTTTTCAGGAAGAGAGATCCAAAGGCTCATGACCCTCTGGGTGAAAAAAACTTACCTCATCTCTGTCTTAAATGGATAACCCTTATTTTTAAACAGTGTCCCCCCTCATTCTAGATTCTCCCAGAAGGAGAAACATCCTCTCCACATCCACCCTGTCAAAACCCCTCATGATCTTATATGATTCAATCAAGTCGCCTCTTACTCTTCTAAACTCCAAGTGGATACAAGCTCACAGAGAGAAACATTCCACTGGGGGAAGGATCGAGAACGAGGGGACAGCGATTTAAAGTCATTGGCAAAAGGCGCAACGGTGACATAAGGAGAAACTTTTTCACACGGCGGGTGGATAGGGTCTGGAATGCGCGGCCTGAGAGTGTGGCGGAGGCCGGAAGAATCGAGGCACTCAACAGAGAATTGGATAATTATCAGGCGAGAAAAGATCTGGGGAGAAGGCGGAGAAGGCGGGAGGAGGGGGGACTAGCTGCGTGGCTCTTGCAGTGGGCTGGCACAGACACGATGGGCTGAATGGCCTCCTCCTGTGCTGCAACCATCCTATGACTCCTCTGACGTTTTACTAGGCGCTACATAAATGCAAGTTCTTTTTGTTGTCAGCATTGAGCTCTTGAAATAACAATCCAGTGTTGCAAAGGTCATCACAGGGCCCCATGATGGAATAAGGGACAGATCATTGGTCAGCATTGAGCTGGGAAACAATTAAACCTCTAACTGACTAACCCCAGGGGAAAGTGCGGAGTTGTGTCATCAGTGATTGATGCCGATCGGATCCATTACAGATCTCGAGGGTTTCCCCAAATCCGCTTCATCCAATCCTAGTTAAACTGACCTGTGTTGTCACCTACTCTGCCCCTCGCTGTCACCGTCTGCTTGTCCCAATCGTACTACTCGAGCTTGCAGTTGGCGCACTGGTCATGGCTAAGGTGGGTCCCGATTAGGACCTTCACACGGCAAGACGCCGATAGCGCCTTGGCGACAAGGGCACAAGAAACAGGAGCGGGGGGAGGCCATTCGGCTCCCTCGGGCCTGCTCCGCCACACAGTAAGACCATGCCTGACTTTCCACCTCAGTCCCAGGTTCCCCTCTATCCTTCGGTTCCCTTAGAGCCCGAAAGTCCATTGGATCTCAGCCTCAGGGACACTCAGCGGCTGAACATCCACAGATCTCGGGGACAGAGAATTCCAAAAATTCACGACCCTCCAAGTGAAGAGAGCCCTCCTCAACTCAGTCCCAAAATGGCCGACCCCTCACCCTTAGACTGTGACCAACCCCCTCTCGTTCTACATATTCCGGCTTGGGAAATTTTGAACACATACATCTATTGATTAATTTTATCTAACTTCTGATGGAAAAGAGGCTAATAACAGGCAAACACCTCACTGACCGACTTTCATCCTTGCAGTAGAAGTCAGGAAAGCACAGTCTCCGCCATTTTGGGGAAGACAGTCTTTGTGAGGGTGCTGTTTTCAGCAGAAAGAGAGAGGGGGAGCGAGAGAGTAACTCTCAGCAACAAGCAACTGGCAACTGCTCTCTTAATAATATCCACGGCTTCCTCCCTTAACTGCTTTCGATACTGAGCCAATCCGCAATCTGTCTTTCTCTCAACCGGCGGGGTAAATTGATCAAATTTTTCAAGATGTGAAGGGGAACAGACAGGGGAGGTAGAGGGAAATTATTCCCGCTGGTTGGGGAAGTCTAGGACTAGCGGGGCCAGAGTCTAAAAAAAATTACAGCCAGACGTTTTGGGAGCGAAATAAAAACGGAAAATACTGTAAAAGCTCAGCAGGTCTGTGGCGAGAGGGGCAGAGTTTCGAGTCCAATATGACGCTTCTTCAGAACCCTGTTAACCCTGTCTCTCTCTCTCTCCGCAGACGTCGCCAGACCTGCTGAGTTTTTTTTCTGTTTTTATTTCAGATTCCCCGGCATCCGCGATATTTTTTTGCTTTCCTTTCGGGAGTGAGGTTAGTAGACGCTTCCACACACAAAGGGTGGGAGAAGTTTGGAAACTCTCTCCCGCAAACCAGCGACCTCTCAGCGTCTATCTTGTGTTGAGAGATTTGGACTCTAGACCGAACCCCCGGAGTTAGAAAATCCCTGTCATGGAATAACATTATAGGCAAAAGAAACAGACAACCTCTAATTTAGAGTGCGAGGTCTGTTGAACCACAATGATTAATATTTTACATTCCACTAGCCGAGGCATGGCACAATACACAAGTCCGATATGTGTCGATCTGTCTTTCCATAGATCCCAGGACTTCTGGGGTCTTTTTTCCTTCTTTGTCCCTTGAACCTGGTCCCTTGACTCATGAAGTCTTTCAATATTTTAACTTAGTCAGCTTAACTTTAACACCCCTGCAAATTCTTCTGCAGCTTTGAGACTCCAACTCTAGTTTCCCAGCCCACCTTAACTCCTGGAGCTGCACACTGCACAACTGCTCGCTGGTAAGTGTTACTCTCTCTCTCTCCGCCTCTCGCTCTGTTGAAATGAGCTTCCGAACAAAGACTAGCTTACCAAAAATGGCTGAGACTGTGCTTTACTGGTTCCTACTGCTGGACTGTTTTGGCAGCCTTAAACCTGTCACAGCTACTCTAGTCACTACTAGGTTTTTAAGGCAAACCCCTCAACCTATTGACCCGTTGACTAGCAATGTCTGTGCAAAGGCTAACCCCTGAGCAAGTGCCTTAACTCCTAACTTTGACTCTCTTGACAAATGCCTGCCAGCAAACGTCCTCTGAAGACTGCTATCCCTGGCAAGTGCAAAGATCTTAGTCACGCACCCCCATGTGATACCCTTTTCGAAGGTGCCCTCGTAAAATGTAACCCAAATTTATGCACCCGCTCAACAAAATCAGACAAACCCCTGGGATGGGCGGGATTGTCCTTCGAGGAGACATTGAGGAAGCTGGGCTTGTATTCTCTAGAGTTTCGAAGAACGAGAGGTGATCTCATTGAAACGTACAAAATTCTTACAGGTCGCGACGGGGTAGATGCAGTATGTGTGTTCCCCCTGGCTGAGGGGTGGGGGGGGGGAGTCTAGAACCAGGGAACACAATCTCAGAATAAGGGACAGACCATTTGGGACTGAGATGAGGAGGAATTTCTTCACTCAGAGGGTTGGTGGATCTTTGGAATTCTCTACCCCCAGAGGGGGCTGCGGAGGCTCAGTCATTGAGTATGGTTCAAGACAGAGCTCGACAGATTTGTACATATTAAAGAGGGATAGTGTGGGAAGATGATGTTGAGATAAGAAGGTCCACCATGATCTAGTTGAATGGTGGAGCAGGCTCGAGGGGCCGAATGGCCTATTCTTGCCCCTGTTTCCTATGTTCCAAACTAACAACTTGATCAAATATCTTGACCAAAGGGAAAAGTGTTCCGAACTTCCCCACAACACATTGGTGCTCAGCTATCTTTCTTGAGCCAATCATCTGGGTGTCCCCGCTAACTATTAACTATAACCTACCTCTATGCAGGGTGCTCTGGAACGCTTGCTGATGTGGCTCCGTCCTGACCATAGTGTCAGTTTTTCTTTTCTAACATTAAGAATAAAGAATTGAAAAATAAGGGAAACATGTCCCCTCATGCCACTCAGCCACCTGAGCAGGGACGTGTTAAGGATGAGTTTCAAACGTTTTTAATTTGATCTCTGGACGAAACCACATCCCGCCCGTGGATGAGGCTTCGCAAAAAACGCCAACTGTAAGGCTGGACGGGCAGGGGAAAGTTCAACCTAATGGGCTTAACGGCCCTCTTAATTGTCGGCGGGCGCGCTGCCAACTCCCGTGTGCGCCCGCCGACCGAAATATCGCGCGAGCGCACGATGGCGTCGGGATGTCCGAAAAAGAGTCATTCGGACTCGAAATGTTAACTCTGTCTTCCTCTCCACCGATGCTGTCAGACCCGCTGAGTTTTTCCAGCACTTTTCGCATTCATTTCGGATTTCCAGCATCCGCAGTATTTTGCCTTTACCTCAGTGGATGACCCTAAGGCTTTTTAATTACACAAATATGCCAACAAGGTGAAGCCCAACACCGATCAAGCCTTCGGAGAATTTTATTCGTTTGAATGAGATCACCTCAGTCTTCTAAACGTCAGGGAGTATGGCTTATTCTACTCTCCTCACAGAACAAGCCCCTCATCCCAAGGTTCAGTCTGGTGAACCTCCAGTGCACCTCATCTATGCCAATTATATCCTTCCTCAGGCAAAGAGACCAAAACTGGTCTCCTGTCGCCGCAGTCTGATATAATTGCAGCACAACCGCTTTACTTTAATCCTCTAACCTGGCTGCAATATTCCACTTGCCTGGATGAGTGCAGCTCCAACAACACTCAAGAAGCTGGACACCATCCAGGACAAAGCAGCCCCGCTTGATCGGCACCCCATCCACAAACATTCACTCCCTCCACCACCGACGCACAGTAGCAGCAGTGTGTGTACCATCTACAAGATGCACTGCAGCAACTCACCGAGGCTCCTTCGACAGCGCCGCCCAAACTCACAAATGGAAGACAGGTTGGGGGAGGTGGTTTGGTGGCGGACGGGTGGTACTGCATTTAATGAGCACCGCCCCACCCCCACCCCCAACTTCAAACCTGCGAGTGCGAGGGGACTGGAAAATTCTGCCCTTGGTGTGGGTTAAAAATACGGACAGACTTGCATTCCTGTAGCACCTCAGAACAGCTAATAAAGTACTTTCTTTTGGAAGTAGAGGGCAGAATATTGCCATCAGTGAATGCCCCAACATTATCGCACGTCATTTCGATATTTCGTTTGGCGGGAGTGCGCTAGAGTTGGCTGCGTGCCCGCCAAACTGTCAACGGCCTATTAAGGCCATTAAGAAAGTCATTAAACTTATTAACAACGCTGCCTGTCCAGGCAGGCGAAGAGCCCAAGTGGCCTTTACGTCTTTCAGGAAACCTCATCCACGGGGCGGGATGAGGTTTCCTGAAGCTTTCATAAAATAAATAAATACATTTTCCTAACTTCGCGAACATGTCCCGGCTCCTGTGACACACATGAGGGGTCATGTTTAAATACATTTTTACTTTATTTATTAAAAAGTCTCGTGACCCGTTCAGTCTCCCTGAGGCAGCGCCGTGCCTCAGGGTGATTGCTGCACTCTTTCACGCACAGGCCCCCGACTCTCCCTCCTCCCCCACCCCCCCCAGCCCGCACAGGGAGCGCTACCGGCCGCGCCTTACGATGGACGGACCTTAATTGGCCCGCCTGCGTAAAATGGCGGCGTGCAGCCGATCGCGGGCGGCGATGGGCTCTGCGCCCACACCCGCTCACTCCCGCCCAGCCCGCCCGCCATAGGAACAACTTTCCCCATCGTCACTGTTGTAATGTCGGAAATGAGGCAACCAATTTGCGTACATTAAGCTCACTTTCACAGCGATGTGATAACGACAAGGTCATCGGCTTTTAGCGACGGCTGACTGAGGGACACGAGGTTTCCAGGCCGAGGGGAGGACTTCGCCCTTCGAAACAGTTTGACCGCGAGATCTTTGACGTCCATTGAGCCCGGGCACGGGTTGTGGGTGACCTCGAGTTCATGGAGAGGCCACCCGGGGGCGGAGAGTGGGGGGGGCGGGTGGGTGCTGGAATAGCCAAGGGCGGAGTGGCCCTTTGTACCTGCCTCAGCTGTCCTTGGGGAAGGTGACGGGGAGGCGGAGAGAGGAGGAAGGCGGAAGTTGGGGGTCGTTGGCTCACTAATAGAAGCTCAGTCGGGTTGCTATGGCAGCCACCCCCACCGACTGCTTACAATTAGCGTCAGTGCTTTGCCTTGACTGGGAGCTGGAGACTGAAACTCTGCTCCAGGCTTGGGCCTACTGCCTTCATCGTGTATCCCTAGCTCGCACCCCTACAACCCTAATACCCCCTCCCACCCCATACACACCGGCCCGCGTTGCAAGCTCACCTCTCTTTTCAGTACCTCCCGGACAATAGCAAAAGTAACACTCCATGCTCCAGAAAATTCAAACGCTAACCCCCGCTACCCCCCCCTCCCCCCCCATCATCAAAAAATGTACAAACTTTCACAATATGTGTACACACTATCCTTCTTTGACTAATTGCCCCACCCCACCCACCGTCCCCTCCCCCACCCCCTTACTTCACATTACCCTGGGGGCCCCCATTTTCACCAGCCCCGCTTCACACATGGGTCACTCAAAGTCTCCACGCTTCACCCTCGAATGTGGGAAATGTGGGTCTGCAGGCTATTGGTCTGTGAAAGGCATCGCCGCTAAGTATGATCCCAAACTCACCCCTGATATGAGGGGTTTTTGGCAGGGTGAGTAAGGAGAAACTGTTCCCAGTGGCAGGAGGGTCGGTAACCAGAGGGGACACAGATGGAAGAGAATCAGCAAAAGAACCACAGTGGGGAGATGAGGAGAATTTTTATTTTTAAGCAGCGAGTTGTTGTAATCTGGCATTTTTAAAAGGGGAAAGGATGAGTACTTGAAAGCGATAGGTCTGATAGGAAGGATGAGGAAGACAGGAGTTTAAAGCTCAGCTCAGGCGAAAGTGAAAGTCAAGATTGTCAATGTTTTGCTTCAGTGCTCAGCACAACAGTCGACTCATTAACTCCTGCAGCAGAGCAGAAGGCTGCACTGTCCAGTTCCAGACACCGCACCAGACACTGTCTAATCCAGACACCACACCAGACACTGTCTAATCCAGACACCACACCAGACACTGTCCATTAGAGACACTACACCAGACGCTGTCTATTCCAGACACCGCACCAGACACTGTCTAATCCAGACACCACACCAGACACTGTCCATTAGAGACACTACACCAGACGCTGTCTATTCCAGACACCACATCAGACACTGTCTATTCCATACACCACGCCAGACACTGTTCATTAGAGACACCACACCAGACACTGTCTATTCCAGACACCACACCAGGCACTGTCTATTCCAGACACCACACCAGACACTGTCCATTACAGACACCACACCAGATGCTGTCTATTCTAGAAACCACACCAGACGCTGTGTCTTTTAGACACCACACCAGACACTATCTATTACAGACAATATACCAGATACTGTCTATTTCAGACACCACACCAGGCACTGTTTATTCCAGGCAACACACTAGACACTGTCTAATCCAGATACCACACCAGACACTGTCCATTAGAGACACTACACCAGACACTGTCTATTCTAGACACCACATCAGGCACTGTCTATTCCAGACATCACACCAGACACTGTTTATTCCAAATACCACACCAGGCACTGTCTATTCCAGGAACCACACCAGGCACTGTCTATTCCAGACACCACACCAGTTACTGTCTATTCCAGACACCACACCAAATACTGTCTATTCCAGACACCACACCAGACACTGTTTATTCCAAACACCACACCAGGCACTGTCTATTCCAGACATCACACCAAACACTTTCTATTCCAGACATCACACCAGACACTGTCCATTCCAAACATCATGCAGGACACTGTCTATTCCAGACACCACACCAGACACTGTCTATTCCAGACACCACACCAGACACTGTCTATTCCAGACATCACACCAAACACTGTCCATTACAGACACCACACCAGACGCTGTCTATTCTAGGAACCATGCCAGACGCTGTGTATTTTAGACACCACACCAGACACTATCTATTACAGACAATATACCAGATACTGTCGATTCCAGACACCACACCAGACACTGTCCATTTCAGCACCACGCCAGACACTGTCCATTTCAGCACCATGCCAGACACTGTCCATTTCAGCACCAGGCCAGACACGAATATAAAAGCAAAATACTGTGAGTGCTGGAAATCTGAAGCAAAAACCAAAATTTCTGGAAAAACTCAGCAGGTCTGACAGCATCTGTGGAGAGAAAGACAGAGTTAATGTTTTGAGCCCGTATGACTCTTCTTCAGAACTGAAGAGAAGTGAAAATGTGGTGAAATATATACTGTTTAAGGGGGGGTGGGACAGGTGAAGCTGGATAGAAGGCCAGTGATAGGTGGAGGCAAAGGAGAGATTGCAAAAGATGTCATAAACAAAAGGTCGAAGGGGTGTTGATGGTGGTGATACTGGCTAAAGGAGGTGCTAATGGTGATATTAAGAGTAGAAAGCAGGATGAACAAGTGACAGATGGCCCTAGTGGGGGTGGGGTGGGGGGAAGGAACGGTGTGGGAGAAAAGATCGAAATAGGCTAAAAGGTGGGGATAAAACAATGAATGGAAATAAATTTTAAAAATAATAATAATAGAAATAGGTAGGAAAATATATATTTATAAATTAAAAAATAAATGGGGATCAAAAAGCGGTGAGGCTGGAGGAGAGAATTCGTGATATGAAGTTGTTGAACTCGATGTCAGTTCTGGAAGGCTCCAAAGTGCCTAATCGGAAGATGAGGTGCTATTCCTCCAGTTGGTGTTGAGCTTCACTGGAACATTGCAGCAGGCCAAGGACAGACATGTGGGCATGAGAGCAGGGTGGAGTGTTGAAATGGCAAGTGACAGGGAGGTCTGGGTCATGCTTGCGGACAGATCGAGGGTGTTCTGCAAAGTGGTCACCCAGTCTGCGTTTGGTCTCTACAATGTAAAGGAGACCGCACTGGGAGCAGCGAATGCAGTAGACCAAATTGAGGGAAGTGCAAGTTAAGCGCTGGTTCACTCGAAAGGAATGTCTGGGCCCTTGGATGGTGAGGAGGAGGGAAATAAAGGGGCAGGTGTTGCACCTTCTGTAATTGCATGGGAAGGTGCCATGGGAGGGGGCTGAGGTGTAGGGGGTGATGGAGGAGTGGACCAGGGTGTCCCAGAGGGAACAGTCCCTATGGAATGCCTACGGGGTGGGGGGTGAAGGGAAGATGTGTTTGGTGGTGTTCATGTTGGAGTCATCATGTTGGAGTTGGTGGAAATGGTGGAGGGTGATCCTTTGAATGTGGAGACTGGTGGCGTGAAAAGTGAGGACCAGGGGGACCCTATCATGGTTCTGGGAAGGAGAGGAAGGCATGAGGGCAGAGGCACAGGAGATGGGTCGGGCACAGTTGAGGGCCCTGTCAACCACCTCGGTTAAGGAAGAAGGAAGACATATCAGAAGCACTGTTTTGGAAAGTGGCATCATCAGAACAGATGCGACGGAGGTGAAGGAACTGAGAGAATGGGATGGAGTCCTTACAGGAAGCAGGGTGTGAGGAGCTGTAGTCAAGATGGCTGTCGGTGGGCTTGTAATGAATATTGGTGGACAGTCTATCACCAGAAATTGAGACAGAGAGGTCAAGGAAGGGAAGGGAAGTGTCAGTGATGGACCACGTGAAGGTGATGGAGGGGTGGAAATTGGAAGCAAAATTAATACATTTTTCCAGGTCCAGACAGGAGCATGAAGCGGCACCAAAACAGTCATCAATGTACCGGAGAAAGAGCTGTGGGAGGGGGCCTGAGTAGGACTGGAACAAGGAATGTTCCACATACCTCATAAAGAGTCAGGCATAACTAGGGCCCATGCGGATACCCATAACCACACCTTTTATTTGGAGGAAGTGAGATGAGTTTAAGGAAAAATTATTCAGTGAGAGAGAAAGTTCAGCCAGACGGAGAAGGGTGGATGGTAATTGTTTGGACCTCTGTTCAAGAAAGAAGAGGAGAACCCTCAGGCCATCCTGGTGGGTGATGTAAGTGTAAAGGGGTTGGACATCCATGGTGAAGAGGAGGTGGGTGGGGCCAGGAACTGGAAATTGCTGATATGGTGTAGGGCATCAGAGGAATCGCAGATGTAGGTGGGAAGAGACTGGGCAAGGGGAGAGAGAATGGAGTCAAGGTAACAAGAAATGAGTTCCATGGGGCAGGAACAGGCTGACACGATCGATCTACCGGGACAGTCCTGTTTGTGGATTTTGGGGAGGAGGTAGAAGAGGGCTGTCTGAAGTTGGGAGACTATGAGATTGGAAGCCGTGGAGGGAAGACATGCCAGACACTGTCCATTTCAGCACCAGGCCAGGCACTGTCCATTTCAGCACCAGGCCTGGCACTGTCCATTTCAGCACCAGGCCAGGCACTGTACATTTTAGCACCAGGCCAGGCACTGTCCATTTCAGCACCAGGCCTGGCACTGTCCATTTCAGCACCAGGCCAGGCACTGTACATTTTAGCACCAGGCCAGGCACTGTACATTTCAGCACCAGGCCTGGCACTGTCCATTTCAGCACCTTAGGTCACAGAGTCAAAGAGGTTTACAGCACAGAAAAAGGCTCTTTGGCCCATCGAGTCTGTGCTGGTCAAACAGGTACCTAACTACTCTAATCCCATTTTCCAGCACTAGGCCCATAGCCCTGTATGCCATGGCATTGCAAGTGCACAACCAAACACTTCTTAAATGTTATGAAGGTTTCTGCCTCTACCACCCTTTCAGGCAGTGAGTTCCAGATTCCCACCACCCTCTGGGTGAAAAAATTCTTCCTCACGTCCCCTCTAAACCTCCTGCCCCTTACCTTAAATCTATGCCCCCTGGTTATTGATCCCTCCACCAAGTGAAAAAGACCCTATCTATGCCTCTCATAATTTTATACACCTCAATCATGTCCCTCCTCCAATCTCCTCTGCTCCAGGGAAAATAACCCCAGTCTATCCAATTTCTCCTCATAACTAAAACTCTCCAGCCCAGGCAACATTCTGGTAAATCTCCTCTGCACTCTCTCTAGTGCAATCATATCCTTCCTATAATGCAGATTCCAGAATTGCATGCAATACTCCAGCTGTGACCTAACCAGCATTTTATACAGTTCCAGCATAACCTCCCTGCTCTTATATTCTATGCCTCAGCTAATAAAGGCAAGTATCCCAAATGCCTTCTTAACCATCTGATCTACCTGTCCTGCTTAAGGCACCGGAGAACATGCACACCAAGGTCCCTCTGATCCTCAGTACTTCCCAGGGTCCTACCATTCTTTGTGTATTCCCGTGCCTTGTTTTTCCTACCCAAGTGCATCACCTCACACATATCTACATAAAATTCCATTTGCCACTGATCAGCCCATCTGATCAGCCTGCCTAAGCCCCTTACCTTAAATCTAAGGCTATCCTCCTCACTATTTACCACCCCACCAATTTTCGTGTCATCCGCGAACTTACTGATCAACCCTCCTACATTCAAGTCTAAATCGTTTATATATACCACAAAGAGCAAGGAACCCAAAACTGATCCCCGTGGAACCCCATTAGACACAGGTATCCAGTCACAAAAACACCCCTCGACCATCACCCTTTGCTTCCTGCCACTCAGCCAATTCTGGTTCCAATTTGCCAAATTGCCTTGGATCCCATGGGCTCTTACCTTCATTATCAGTCTCCCATGTGGGACCTTATCAAAAGTCTTGCTGAAGTCCAAGTAGACTATGAAAAATGAATTGACCTCATCTACACACCTGGTCACCTCTTCGAAAAATTCAATCAATTCGGTCAGACATGACCTCCCCTTAAAAAAACCATGCTGACTGTCCTTGATTAATCCCTGCCTCTCCAACTGTAGATTAATTCTGTCCCTCAGAATTGCTTCCAATAGTTTCCCCACCACTGAGGTTAGACTGACTGGCCTGTAGTTCTCTGGTTTATCCCCTCCTCCCTGCTTGGATAAGAATACCACATTGGCTGCCCTCCAGTCCTCTGGCACCTCTCATGTGGCCAGAGGGGTATTGAAAATCATTGCCAGCACCCTTGCTATCTCCTCCCTTGCCTCACTCAACAGCCTGGGATACATTTCAACCGGGCCTGGAGATATATTTACTTTTAAGCCTGCCAGATCACTTAGAGCCTCCTCTCTTTCTATGCTAATTTCTTTAATTATATTACAGTCCTTCTGCCTGATTTCCATACCCATGTTGTCCCTCTCACTTGTGAATACCGACACAAAGTATACATTTAGAAACCTACCTACGTCTTCCGGCTCCACACACAAGTTACCACTATGGTCCTTGAGGGGCCCTACTCTTTCCCTCGTTATCCTCTTATTTTTAAAATTGACTTGTAAAATAACTTTGGATTTTCCCTTATTTTACACGCCAATGTTTCTTCGTGCCCCCTTCTTGCTCTCCTAATTTCCTTTTTAAGCTCCCCCCTTAAAAGCCATGCCTGGAGCTGTCCATTTCAGCACCACGCCATTTGCGGTCTCTACCCAGGCATCACTGGAGCTGCAATGCCTCTGCCTTAGAGGAAAACTAAAGGCCATTACCTTAAAATTAAACTTTTAATTCTGCTCTCAGTCACTGGTGATCACAATTTCTTGGCCACCTCTCGGAATCTTTAATTAAAAAAGTTAATCATGCTGGCTGAAGCATTGCACAAAGCTTGTGTTCACACTGGAAGCCGCATTCAGCACAAGTTAATTGTATGCTGAGGGTCACGGTGAGTCTGGAGGTGAGTTCCTTTGTGCACTTTTCTGGAGGTTAATTAAAGAATTCTAGACGAATGGCAGGCAGAAATGAATGGTACTTTGGCCGCAGATGTCAGTGCCAACACAAAAGCCAAAATGAAATTGTTTCTGGTTTTTCCACCCCCTGGGACAGGATTCTAAGGCAGGAAAAGTTTATTGAAATGAAATGTGCCGTAAAGCTTTTCTCAAGATTAATCCCTTCCCCCGTGCCCCTCTTCACAGGCACTGTTTTGGCCAGTGAATCTCTTGACTTATGAACCTCTCCTCCAGCCCCGTGTCCGCTGACCCTCAGGGGTGCCTACTGTAGGAATGGCTTGGATTTATTCTGCTTTCAAATCTCTCCATTGCCTCACCATCTTCCAAGTTTGCAACTACCTCTGATATCTCTGTGCTCCTCCATTTTGAGGCCCTTTCTACAGACCTGCTCCACTTTAATCACTTCGCCACTTGGCCTTCAGCTGCCTGGGGGGCCCTAAGCTCTGGAATTTCCTCCCTAAACCTCTCCGCCTCTCTCTCACTTCACTTTAAGACGCTCCTTAAAAGTGGCCTCTTTGACTGAGCTTTTGGTCACTAGCCCCTAATATCTCCTCATGTGGCTCAGGGGGTTGGGGGGTGGGGGGTGTCAAGGCTTGTCTGATAACTCCTCTCTGAAGCACTTTGGGAGCATTTCACTACCTGAAAGGCACTATATAAATGTAGCTTTGCTAGTTCATATGAAAATACGAACTAGGAGCAGGAGTCGGCCACTCAGCCCTTCGAGCCTATCCCACCGTTCAATGAGATCGGACTATGACCTTCTGCCTATCGCCAGTAACCTTTCACCCCATTGCTTATCAAGTTCCACATACTCCAATCATATCTGCTTCTCCAACCTTCCTGCATCTTCCCCATGTTGTCATCAACCTTGACTGTGTGGCTTCCAGCTTTGCCTCGTTCTATCTTATAGCCTTAGTAGAGTTTTTTTTTAATGGGATGTGGGTGTCACTGGCAAGGCCAAGATTTGCCGCCCATCACTAATTTGCCTTTGCTAGACCATTTCAGAGGGCATGTAAGAGTCAACCACAATACTGTGGGTCTGGAGTCACATGTAGGCCAGACCAGGTAAGGACAGCAGATTTCCTTCCCTAAAGGGACATTAGTGAATTGGATGACAATTGATGATAGCTATCATGGTCACCATTACCGAGACTAGCTTTATATTCATTAACTTGAATTTCAATTCCACCAGTAGCTGTGGTGGGATTTGAACCCGTGTCCCAAGAGTATCAGTCTGGGCCTCAGGATTGCTTTGGCAGGTCCTGAGGTGGGGTAAGTCGCTATAGAAATGCAGGTTCCTCGTCCCTGAACTCTGGCCGGGCTGCTGTTCTCAGGATCCCTGGCCAACAAGGTCTCATATTGGCCGGGGTGACTGTGGGGAGGAAGGGCTGAGCATAAATTTACACGAAAACAAATCGTCTAGTAGTGTCTAAAAAAAAAGATAAATCTACCAGAATGTGAGGTCACGGTGAAGAACGAAAAGGTCAAACAGGAGGACAAATGTCGTTGCCTCGGAAGTGAGCTAACATCGGACAGAAAGTGCGACCAAGAAATAAGACAAAGGATTGAAATGGCCAAAGGCACATTTCAAAAAATGTAAAAGATTATGATCAACTCAGAATGAACCATGAGAACAAAGCTGGGAATCCTGGAATGCAAACATACGAAATAGGAGCAGGAGTAGGCCATTCGGCCCCTCGATCCTGCTCCACCACCATTCAATAAGATCGTGGCTGATCTGTTTGTGTTTCGATTCCCACATTCCCCGATAACCTTTGATCCCCTTGCCCAACAAGAATCTATCTACCTCCACCTTAAATATATTCAGTGACCCCGCCTCCACCCCCTTCTGAGGCAGAGAGTTCCAAAGTCGCACGACCCTCTGAGAGAAAAAAATATTCTCCTCATCTCCGTCCTAAAAGGGCGACCCCTAATTTTAAAACAGTGACCCCCTGGATCTGGACTCACCCACAAGAGGAAACATCCTTTCCACGTCCACCTTGTCAAGACCGTTCAGGATCTTATATACTTCAATCAAATCACCCCCTCACTCTTCTAAACTCCAGTGGAAACAAGCCCAGTTTGTCCAACATCCTATCCTACATGACACCAATTTTGACGGACGGCCAGTGAAGAAATGCGGACAAGAATTGAGCCTGCAGAGTTGTGGTTTTTGAGGTGAATGATGATGAGGTCTTGGATAATTCACACCACCAATAAAGAGGTGCTAGCAAAATCGGACACCAGAGAACTCTCTTGACCAAGATCAGGAAGAGACCGTTGGAGTTCCTTGGTCCCGTAACCAGAACTCACGGCCAGGAACTAACCTATGGCGGGCGGGCGGGCTGGGCAGGGGTGGGCGGGGCTGGGCCCGGAGCCGATCGCTGCCCGCCATTGGCTGCGCGCCGCCATTTTATGCGGGCGGGCCAATTAATGCCTGCACGGCTGGTAGCGCTCAGCGCTCCCTGAGCGCGCGGGGGTGTGGGGGAGGGGGTGGAGGAGGAGGGAGAGTCGGGGGGCCTGCGCGCGACGGAGGTCAGCGTTCTCCCTGAGGCATGGCGCTGCCTCGGGGAGACTGAACGGGTCACGAGACTTTTTAATAAATAAATAAATAAAAATTTATTTAAACGCGTCCCCTCACGTGACACTTGTCACACGAGCGCCGGGAACACGTCTTTTATATTTAGGAAACTTTTTCGGTTAATTAATAAAAGCTTCGCGAAGCCTCAACCCGCCTGTGGATGAGGTTCCATGAAAAACGTGAAGGCCGCCTGGGCTCTTCGCCTGCACCCCCCACCCCACCTCCGGCCAACCTTGGACAAGCAGCTTTGCAAACAGATTTAAATGGTTTTTTTTTAATGGCCTTAATAGGGCCGTGACAGCTCGGCGAGTGCGCAGCTGCCTCCGAACAAACTCTCTAAATCACGCGTGACGATGTCGGGACGCACGCCTGATGTCATCGTGCGCCATTATGCGCGTCGGCGTTTCGGGCCTAGTCTGATGGCAATATTCCGGCCCTTGATTCAGAAAAGCCCGATGCTGACCGGGGCAAAGACTGACAGCAAAAGAGATCGAGGGCAGCCGCGGGATGATCTCTCTCAAGAGCCCCTCAAACGGGACGAACCAACGAAGATGACCCGCGCCTCCGGAGGTGGATTAACATGGAGGGCCGTGGTCGGCCAACGCCCTCCTTAGGGCCCGGTGCCCGAAGAGAGAGAGAGAGAGACTGCACCCGAATTGTATCCACTGGCTTTGCTTCCAATTCCCCAGGGAAAAGTGCACACTGCAGGCGGGGAGAGGGTAGAATCATTGAGTAGTACAGCACAGTAGGTGGCCTTTCGGCCCATTGAGCCTGTGCTCGATCTCTCCAGGAGCACTCCAGTCAGCCCTACATCTCCCACCTGCCCGTCTGTGCCCCTATCCCTCCGTTTTCTTTTCCCGGCTCGGGTTTATCCAATTCCCCCTTCGAAAGCCACTACCTCCACCGCCTGATCAGGCAGCGCATTCCAAATCCTAAACGCTCCCTGCACTGGAAAAACCCGCTCCTCCTTTTTTTGCCTCTCGTGTTCCCTAGCCGGTCCCCTTCGGTCTGCGCCCTTGCTTATCGACCCTTCAGCCATGGGAGGTGGGGGGGGAAACAGCTTCTCTTCATCTGCTCTGCGAGCTGCGATGCACCCCATGGGGCAGAGGGGCCACCCCACCGGGAAGCGCTGTGGAAGAGCATTTGGCTGGGGGTGGTGGGGTGGTGGGGTGGGGGGGTGGTGGTGGGCACAGTTGGGGAAGGGTTAAAATGACAATTCAAGGAGACTCCGTGCAAGAGGCGTGTCAATGGTCCCTGTGTTGGACACATTGAGCTGCCAGAGGTACAACAGTCACAGCCAGCACGCGTAACCTGTCTGTGTGGATCTTCTTCACTAGCTGCATGCACATTGTACCATCCCCTCAGCTGCAGCTTGTGTGAAATTATCCCTGACAATCGTGGCCTGAGCGCTGTCCTGACTGTTAGCATTCTGTAAGGTCGTGTCTGCATCGTTTACATTTCCCTCTCTCTCTCTCGGTCACCTCTAGCCCAGCATCCTCCGAGCTTCCAACAGAAGGTGCATTGCAGTCGGCCGGGGATAGCCCCATTGTGATGGTGCAGTGTGGGCTTCCCTCTCCCCAGCCCCTGCCTCCCAATCCAATCCCCCACCTCTCCGCCCCCCCCCACCCCCAAACCCATCTCTTACTTCCCACCCTTTCTCCTGCCCTATCCCTTCCCTTCCCCCTCCCGTTTCCTCCACCACCACCCCTCCTCCCCTGCCCCA
This sequence comes from Cetorhinus maximus, assembly GCF_964194155.1. NCBI lineage: Eukaryota > Metazoa > Chordata > Chondrichthyes > Lamniformes > Cetorhinidae > Cetorhinus > Cetorhinus maximus. The sequence goes on from NC_135909.1 coordinate 3,768,221, forward strand.
TTTGGATAAACCCTCTTCTCTCCCCACCTCCTCCTCCTCTGTGCCCCCACTCCCTTCTCTCTGCCTTTCTCCCCTTCCCCATTCCCGCCCCCTTCTCTCCCCATTCATCCCCTCCCCCACCTCTTTCTCTCCATTCCCCTCCCCCAGCCCTTTCCACCATTCCCCACCCCCACCCCTCCTTCCCCCCATTCTTCCCCTTCCCCAGCCCTTTCCCCCATTCCCCACCCCCACCCCTCCTTCCCCCCCATTCTTCCCCTTCCCCACCTCTTTCTCTCCATTCCCCTTCCCCACCTCTTTCTCTCCATTCCCCTCCCCCACCCCTTTCTCACCATTCCTCACTCCTTCTCCCCCCCATTCTTCCGCTCCCCCACCCCTTTCCCCCCATTTCCCACCCACCCCTCCTTCCCCCATTCTTCCCCTCCCCCACCTCTTTCATCCCATTCCCCTCCCCCACCCCTTTCTCACCATTCCCCACTTCTTCTCTCTCCCATTCTTCTCCTCCCCCACCTTTCTCCCCATTCCCCTTCCCCACCCTTTCTCCCCATTCCTCTTCCCCCACCCCTTCTCTCCCCCATTCTTCCCCTCCCCCACCTTTCTCCCCATTCCCCTTCCCCACCCCTTTCTCCCCATTCCCCTCCCCCAGCCCTTCCCACCCCCACCCCTTCTCTCCCCCATTCTTCACCTCCCCACCTTTCTCCCCATTCCCCTTCCCCACCCCTTTCTCCCCATTCCCCACCCCCACCCCTTCTCTCCCCCATTCTTCCCCTCTCGCACCCCTTTCTCCGCATTGCCCACCCCCACCCCTTCTCTCTCCCATTCAACATCTCCCCCACCCTGTTTTCCCTATTCACTACTCCTGGCCCCTTCTCCTCCTCCTCACCCATTTCTCCCCATTCCCTGCCCCACCCCTCCTCTCTCCCATTCTTCCCCTCCACTACCCTTTCTCCCCACTCCACCCTCTCTCCCCATTCTCCCCCCACCCTCACCCCATCTAGTATGTCGGTCGGGTCCTTCCAAGTGCTCAAAGGGTTCGGTAGAGTCAGGGCTTTCTCCATGATCGTCTGTTATATTTAGTCGACTATCTTGGGACTCGGTTGATGCCTTCCTCTCTGATTCTCAGCCTCTGCCGTTCCCCGGCTGCCTTGTATATGATGGTTTTCACTTTCCTGCCACCATGTGTTTCACTGGGGAGATCCCTGCCATTCGCTAGGTTTACCGCTGCCACCATGTAGTACCATCGTAAATGGTCCCAGGATGTGTTTAACGTAAACTGCTGAGAACATGGCCCTCTAGGAACTTTCAAACATTTATTAACTATATACAACCATGTACAGGGATAGAATAACACAAGGCTCCTCCCAGGACCATCACCCTCCGAGCTCTGATCACACATGATGTGACATCACTGATGATGTATATTATCCATTAGCATAATACCTATTAAAGCTTTATACTGCACACACCTTTCTCCCTCACCGCTCTTACTCACCTCTTCCCCAACACCCCATCCCTTTTCTCCCTACCCCTTCCCTTCCCGCAACCCTTCCCCCACTCCGTTTTTCTCTCGTACCTCCTTGCCTCCCCGCCACCCATTTTGGCCCAATGATTTCGCTCTTTGGCCTCTTTCTCCCTCACTCCAGTGTATCTGGACATCACTCTCCCGCTCACTCGCTCTAGTGTACGTGGCGGAGAGCAGGGGACATCGGGCCCATGCTGTTGACAGTTTAGCCATGCCAATTAGCCGCAGAGCAACAACTTCCAGGTCAACGGGGCTGGGCTGATGGGGCTATTCCCGTACCAGCCCTTGGTGCTGCAACTGTTGAGGCCGCCCGCCCATCATGGCCGCCCACTCATCTGACGTTGTTGGATTGAGTAGAGCCCTTGGGAGATAGAAACTGGTCAAATTGACAATTAAACAGGAGTCTGCCCAGGAGGCAGGTTTAGTGATTTAATGACACTGAAGCAATGAGCCTGATTAGTTGGAACAAGTGTATCCATGTTGGAAGAGCAGAAAGTTAAATAGATGCAATATTGACAGGAGGAAGGCTGTTTAATACTCTCAGCCAGGGGCATAATTGTCAACATGGATCTGATGGGCCAAATGGCCCGTTTCTGTGAATACTTTGTATTTATTTATTTTTCTTCATGCTAAATGTTTTCATGCTTTCAAAGGGATCTGGCAAGGCCCAGCATTTGCTGTCCATCCCTAATTGCCCTTGAACTGAGTGTCTCGCTCGGCCGTTTCAGAGGGGCAGTTAAGAGTCAACCACGTTGCTGTGGGGTCTGGAGTCTGGACAGCAGATTTCCTTCCCCATCAGGCAGTAGTGAACCAGATGGCTTATTAAGCACAATCAATGATAGTTGTCATGGTCACCAATACTGAGACTAGCTTGATATTCCAGATTTTATTAGCTGAATTTAAATTCCACCAGTTGCCATGGATTTGAACCCGGTGTCCCCAGAGGATTAGTCTGGACCTCTGGTTTACTCATCCAATGACATTAGCACTACGCCACCATCTCCCCTACTGGTAATCACAATTACTTATTATTTATAATTATTACATATATTATATCATATATATTATTTTATATAGTATAACATATATTATAAAATATATCTAATTACATTATTATAATTATTATAATAATATATGTTATACTACAAATAATAATATCGTGATATTATTATACCACAAATAATTATTATATACATTATAATAATTATTATTACTATATACTATATTATTACTCATATACTACAAATAATAGTAATTATTATTATTCCATTCCTTGACATGACATTCCATTATAATTATACATTATAATAATTATTATTACTATTTACTATATTATTACTCATATACTACAAATAAGATATAATAATTATTTGTGGTATAATAATATCACAATATTATTATTTGTAGTATAATATATATCATATTATTATTATTTGTAGTATAGTCCCTCTGGTCTTCACCATGTATATAATAATTATTTGTGGTATAATAACATCACGATATATATTATTATAATAAATATTATTATTTGTAGTATAATATATATTATTATAATAATGTAATTAGATATATTTTATAATATATGTTATACTATATAAAATAATATATTAATATATATTATACTATGTAAAGTAATAAGAGGGATTATACTACAAATAATAATAATATAATATATTATATTAAAAATATAATATAATATAATGTATATAATAATTATTTGTGGTATAATAATATCACAATAATTATAATTGTAGTATACTACATAAAATTGGAGTTTATTATTATATTATTAATTATTAATTAATATATTAATATATAATATTATAACATATAATATAATTTCTCATAATAATTGTAGTATAATATATATCATAGTATATAATTATATTAATATGAAATAATACAATTATAATTGTTATTACTTTGTGTTTATTTATAACCATACTTACTTTTATTGATAATTATAATTAATTTATTATTATTTATAGTCATAATTATATTAATATGTATTATTTATTATTAACATAAAATATAATAATAAACTACAATTTTATATATTATACTACAATTATTATAATTATAATATACTATACCACAAATAATATAATAATTATTAACAATTATAATTAATAGAATTTTATTATTAATGTAATTATATGCTATTATAATATAATCACATATTATACTACAATTTTATATTTTATATGACAATTATATTAATTATTAGAATATATTATACTATTAATAATTATTATAATTATTATATGTTATTTGTAGTATAATATATTATGATTATATTACAATAGCATATAATTACATTAATAATAAAAATGCAATTATAATTATAATAATGTAATTAGATAAATTGTATCATATATTATACTATAATAATTATCATTTGTGGTCTAATATATATTATAATAATTATATTAATTGTTGTATAATATATTAAATTGTAGTATAATATATTATAATTATATTATAATAGTGTATAATCATATTAATAATAAAAATAAAATTAAAATTATAGTAATTGTAGTATAATATATAAAATTGTAGTATAATATATTATGATTTTATATAATTATATTAATATTAAAAATACAATAAAATTATAAATATTATAAGATTATAAATACAATAAAATACAATTAAAAATAATTGTTATTACTTTGTATTTATTTATAAACATACTTATCATTATTTATATTTATAATTATATTAATATATAACTCTTTTATTATAACTTATACTTAGAAGTATACTAACCTACAATCATAATTAATTTATTATTATTTATTTTTCAACATGCCTGCATGGTTGGGCTGAGCTTTCACTCCCCAAGTGAGGGTCTATTCTTTGTAGGAATCTCTTGGCCGTCTCTGCGTTCAGTGGCGAAGACCAGGGGGATTTGTTTGAGAGGAAGGGTTGCAGCATGCAGTGAGGGAGCCGGGGAACTCCCAGGGAAGAGCAGTGACCAAATGGATGGATTCCCCAGTGAATGCTGTTACATTCCCTCCAGTCGCCTGAAGCTAGCCGGCCATGCAGTTCAGAAGAAAAGCATTGCTTTCGAGGAAGCCCTGTCTGCGGATGTTGTTTTGTAAGCACACAACAAGACAAGAGTTAGCATTAAGGGCAAATCTAACCACTTATCAAAGGTTTCAGACTGCTTGTGGCAGCAATTGTCCCCATTAAACCTGAAGAGGGTCAGAATCACTTGCTTTAGGTGACATGATTTGCTTGAGCAAGCTACATTCGTGGCTGCCGCTTCATACCGAGCGATCACATCAGACTCCGCATCGAGCAGAATCACGGAATGGTTACAGCAAGGAAGGAGGCCATTCAGCCCATCGTGTCTGTGCTGGCTCTTTGCAAGGGCAACTCAGCTGCTCCCACAGCCCCGCCCCCTTCCCCGTAGCCCTGCAGTTCCTTTGGGAAGGATTTTCCTCTAGTCGGGCGGGCGGGCGGGCCCGGGAGCAGCCGTGGAAACGGCCCACCACCCGCGATCGGGCCCCCACCCCAATTTCACGCTGGCTGCCCAGTTATCGGCCAGGCAGCGCGGAGCGCGTGCCGAAAGGCTCAGCGCTGTCGGGCGGGAGGAGGGCGAGCGCAGAGCTCTGAGCATGCGCTGGGGAGGGGTGGGGGGAGAGCGTGCGCACTGACAGCTGCCCGAAGGCACAGAGCTGCCTCAGGGAGCTGAAGATTTCCAACATTAAAAAAAATAAAAGCTTTTAGAATCAAGGCCAACAAGTCTCCTCGCGTGACTCCGTCGCATGAGCAGGGGACATGTTAGAAACGGGTTTTAAAGATTTTAATTTCATTTTTAATGAACATCGGAAACCTCATCCCGCCCGTGGACGAGGTTTCCTCAAAAGTCCAAAGGCCGCTTGGCCTACTCGCCCGCCCGTAAGATTGGGGAAAAATTCACTTTGCTTAATTTATTAATTGTCGGCGGGCGCGTCTCCGACTCCCATGCGCCGAAATATCGCGCGAGCGTGCGATGGCGTCGGGACGCTCGCCCCACGCTGTCGTGCGCTGTTTCACCCTCGTGCATGTCGGGTACGCACCCGCTCACTGAGCTGAGAAACCCAGCGCCTTCTCTTCAGGTAATGACCCGATTCCCCTTTTGAAAAGCCGCGATTGAACCTTCCTCCACCACACTGCCTATTCCATCCTAACCAACCCAGAATCGGACACGCACCCCAGTTGAGGCCCAGCAAGTCATACAGATGTCCGTCATGACTTCCTTGTACTTGCACTCGATGCCTCAGTTTATAAAAACCCAGGTTGTCGTATGCCTCTTTAACCACTTTCCCAACCTACCCCGCCATCTTCAATGATTTGTGCATAAATACCCTCAGGTCTCTTTTTTTATTCATTCACGGGATGTGGGTGTCGCTGGCTGGGCCCAGCATTTGTTGCCCATCCCTAATTGCCCCTTCAGAAGGAGGTGGTGAGCCGCCTTCTTGAGCTGCTGCAGTCCCTGTGGTGTAGGTACACCCACAGTGCTGTTAGGAAGGGAGTTCCAGGATTTTGACCCAGCGACAGTGAAGGAACGGCCGATATATTTCCAAGTCAGGATGGTTAGTGACTCGGAGGGGGACTTGCAGGTGGTGGTGTTCCCCATGTGTCTGCTGCCCTTGTCCTTCTAGATGGTAGTGGTCGTGGGTTTGGAAGGTGCTGTCTAAGGAGCCTTGGTGAGTTGCTGCAGTGCATTTTGTAGATGGTACACACACTGCTGCTACTGTGCGTCGGTGGTGGAGGGAGTGAATGTTTGTGGATGGGGTGCCAATCAAACGGGGCTGCTTTGTCCTGGATGGTGTCGAGCTTCTTGAGTGTTGGAACTGTTCCAAGGCCCCCTTTATAATCAGACTTATTTAGAATTGTACCCTTTAGTTTCTTCAGTCTCTTCTCGTTCTTTACACCAAAATGAATCACTTTTCACTTCTCTGAATTAAATGCCGGGCAGAATTTCCTGCCTGTCGGGCGGGCGGGCCCGACCCAATCTCCGGCGGGCGGGGAGCCGATCCCCGCCGGAGAAGCGGGCCCCGCCGCCATTTTAAGTGGGCGGGACAATTAAGGCCCTCCCAGCGTGACGTCCGGCGGGTAGCGCTATGTGCTCCCTGTGCGGGCGGGCGGGGGGGATTCCCCAAAAGCGAGAGTGCGCTGTTTCCCGCATGCGCACGATAGAGCGCACATCTCCCTGAGGCTAAGTGCAGCCTCAGGGAGATCGCTGACACTTTTAAAAAGATTTAAAATAGAAAATAAAAAATTCCCTAACATGTCCCCCTCATGTGACAATGTCACACGAGAAGGGACATGTTCATAAATTACAGTAAAACTTTATTAAACTTTTTAAAACCCTGCATGAAACCTCATCCCGCCGGTGGATGAGGTTTCATGTTTTTTTCTATTCTCCACCGGGGCTCCTGGCCGACCCGCCAACCTTAAGGTTGGACGGGCAGGTCCTTTAATTGTTTCAATGATCCTGTCAATGGCCTCAATTGGCCATTGACGGGTCGGGGGGTCCACAGCTGATTTTGCTGCACCCCCCTGCCTTCCTGAAAATTTAAATGGGGCGGGATGATGTCGGGGGTTCTGCCTGATGTCATCCCGTGTCATTTTATGCCCCGCCCCCTGCTCGCCAACGGCAAAGTTCTGCCCGTCATCTCCCCCGTATCTGTCCGTTTCAGCTGCCTGTCGATGCCCTCTCAACGTCCTTCGCTGCCCATCCACCTCATCTCCCAAGTTTCGTGTTATCTGCAAACTTTGAAATTACACCCAAGTCTAGGCCATTAATACGTATCAAGGTTAACTGGGGCTCTGAAACCGATCCCTGGGGAACTGCAGTGTACATCTTCCTGCAGCCCGAGAAACAGCTGTCGACCACCACAGCAACACAAAAGCAAAACACTGCGGGTGCTGGGCGTCTGAACTAAGGACAGAAAATGTTGGAAACACTCAGCAGATCAGGCAGCGTCTGAAGGAGATAAAGCAGGGTTAACGTTTCAGCTTGATGAACCTTATTTAAGGAAGGATGTAAATGCGTTGGAGGTGGTTCAGAGGAGGTTTACTAGATTGACACCTGGAATGAGTGGGTTGTCTTATGAGGAAAGGTTGGACAGACTGGGCTTGTTTCCACTGGAGTTTAGAAGAGTGAGGGGGTGATTTGATTGAAGTGTACAAGATCCTGAATGGCCTTGACAAGGTGGACGTGGAAAGGATGTTTCCTCTTGTGGGTGAGTCCAGAACTAGGAGGTGATGTTTTAAAATTAGGGGTCGCCCTTTTAGGACAGAGATGAGGAGAAATGTTTTCTCTCAGAGGGTTGTGCGACTTTGGAACTCTCTGCCTCAGAAGGTGGTGGAGTCGGGGGGCACTGAATATTTTTAAGGCGGAGGTAGATAGATTCTTGTTAGGCAAGGGAATCAAAGGTTATCGGGGGTAGATGGGAATGTGGAACTCGAAACACAAACAGATCGGCCACGATCTTATTGAATGGCGGAGCAGGCTCGAGGGGCCGAATGGCCTACTCCTGCTCCTATTTCAGATGTTTGTATGTCCATCAGAGCCATTCACCACTACCTCAGTCAACTTCAGAACCACGGGTTGGATTTTACACAACCCCTACCGGGCGCCTGTTCGCAAAATAGGGCGGGTGTCCACCCCATCACCTTCCCACCCGGCCCCGAGCTCACCTCCATAACATGGTAGGATGGTGGGCGCAGAAATTGGCGGCCCACCTGCTATATTTAAATACATACTCAAGGGTCAATTGAAATTCTTACCAAGCCAATTGGCCCGGGCAATACACTGCCCACGCCATAATACGGATGGCGTGGGCAGTCAGCTGGGAATGGGCAGGCCATTTTCTTAAAAACTATTTTAAAGGGCGGGAAGGAAGAGGGGGGTACTATCTTCAGCGGAGGGGTATCCTTTGCACAACAGGAGGTCCAGCTTGCCCCTTTTCTTCCTACCCGCCTGCTCGCTGAAACCCAACATCCTCACCCCACCGCACCCCCACCCCCACCCCCACCCCCTCCACTTCCTGAATTGCACAAACCCTCCCAATACCCGATACCCTGGACTTACCTTGCTCCGTGACCCATTGTGCCTTTTTCTTGTTCCCCTTTGCAGTACCGGCAGTGCCCACTCATGGCGCTCTTGGCACTGCCAGGGCTGCTGGAGCTGGCGACCAATCCGATTCACTGGCAGCTCCTGAGGGCGGGGCTTCTTCTTCCCCAGTGAGGGGCGAAAATCCCACTGGCAGCCCATTTAGCCTGTCTGCAGGGCGTTATGACTGCAGGGCGGGCTGGAGTCAAGTGAATCGACCCCACGCCGACTTCACTTCCGGCAGGAGTTTGTTGGGGTGGTGGGGGGAAATAGTTGTCCATTCCCTCCACCTAATATTCAGCCCAGACTTCCACTATCTCTTTTATTCCATCAGCTTCAACTTTGCTGACAAGCCTGTTATGTGGCACTTTATTGAACGCCTTTTGGAAGACCATATACACCACATCAACTGCATCCCCCTCGTTAACCTGTCTCATTACAAAAACCTCAATCAAGTTAGCTTAACACAATTTTCCCGTAACAAACCCACGCTGGCTTTTCTTTAATTAATCCACACTTGTCCAAGTTACTGATAATTATCACCTCTAAAAACTGTCCCACCACCGAGGTTTAACTGATGTGCCTGCAGTTGCTGGTCTTATTCATTTGCAATTCTCCACTCCCCTGGCATCACCCTGAATCTTAGGAAAGTGATGGCCAGTATCTCCACAATTTCTTTCCTTAATCCCCTCAGTATCCTCAGGTGCACCCCATCTGGCCCTGATGACTTATCAAGTTTAAGTGCAGGCAGCCTCTCTAAGACCTCCTCTTTACCAGTTTTTAGTTCTCCACTACCTCCTCTTGCACGCTGGCTTTGGCTATATTTTATTCCTCGGAACCGCACAAGGATGTTTACCTGGCCGCATTTCATGGTTTCATTCATAACTTACACGGGAGAAGATGAACCAGTGGCAATTATTTTGGCAAATTATGGTATCACAACTTTGTGAGGCAGGCTGGGTAGGTCAGGCGGTCATTGACACTCCATCATTGTTCATATGTCTCTGGAGTGGGACTTGAACCCCTAACCTTCTGACTCAAAAGGCTGATGCAAACCCACTTAGCCACAGCCGACACCAAAAAGGCCACCCTCGCGGCAACTGAGAAGCCAGGTGTGGCTCAGAAAGGCTTGCATTTATATAGCACCTTTCACAACCTCAGGACTGCCCAAGGTGCTTTACAGCCAACGAAGTGCTTTGTGAAGCGCTGTAATCAGCCAATTTGTGCACGGCGAGCTCCCACAAACAGCAATGTGATAATCAGTTTTTTTGTGACATTGGTTGAGCATAAATGTTAGCCCCAGGACATCAGGGAGAACATTCCCCCTGACCTTCTTCCAATAGTGGCCGTGGGATCTTTTTCACCCACCTGAGGGGGAAGGAGGGCGCTCTGTTTAACGTCCACCCGAGCGATGTCACCTCCGACAGAGCTGCTCGGGGAACCTTGGATTTGCACTGGAATGTCCACTTTGACTGCTGTGCTGCAGTCCTGGAGTGGGGCTTGAACCTATAACTCAGAAGATTCAGAAGGATTTCTTGGAAGGTAGAGGGTGGGAGGGGCATGCGTCCCACAACCCTCTGAGATCTTCAATTCAGGCCTCTTGCACATCCCTGATTTTAATCGCTCCATCATTGGCAGCCGTGCCTTCAGCTGCCTAATCCCTAAGCTCTGGAATTCCCTCCCTAAACCTCTCGGCCTCTCTCTAACCCTCTCTCCTGGGCCCTAAGCTCTCTAAACCACTCAGCCTCTCTCTATCCCTCTCTCCTGGGCCCTAAGATCTGGAATTCCCTCCCTAATCCACTTGGCCTCTCTCTATCCCTCTCTCCTGGGCCCTAAGGTCTGGAATTCCCTCCCTAAACCTCTCTGCATCTCCCTCCTCCTTTAAGACTTTGGTCACCAATCTGAATATTTCCTTTGTCTCTCGGTCAATTCTTTTGCCTTAGGTTGTTTCTCTAAAACACCTTGGGATGTTTTTATCACATGAAGGGCATTTTATAAATGAAACTTGTTTTTGTAAGATAATCAGCAAAATCTCTCCCATCTCTTGTTCCCAATTAAGTACATACCCAGGTGTCATGGCAATATTATAGTTTTTATAAGGTTATTGTGATTTATTATAAAGTAGAAATAGTGGGGTCTGGATAGTGTGTATGTGTGTGTGCGTGTGTGTGACTTAATTGAATTAAAGACAGCTGGTCTGAAGGTTTTGATGTATCAGAAGAGAAGCTACGTTTGAAATGCTAAATAAGTAAACATGGCTGAAGTTTTAGAATGTGAGGTGTAAAAGGAAAACTTGCATTTTGAGATAAAGCAGACTAGTTGTGGATTTCAAAGAGAGGGTGAAATTTTACACTTAGCCGGAAGAAGCCAGCAGTGTGTTTATTTTTCCCAAAGCTTCCAAATAAAATTGGCACTATGAAAGATTTTTATTATTAGAAAGGCAAAGTCAAAAGACATATTGGGATAATGGGATTTACATTAAAAAGGGAGGAACATGTATAAAGGAGATGAGGTTATGTGTAAGGAGAGAAGGCACTCTTAGATCTAACAAGTGTGAAAATCCTCCAAGCTGCTGCCTATAGGAGCCGATGCTAAGAAAATTCACAGTGGATATCCATGTCCAGGGTATCGTGTGCTTTGCCTTGATCTGTTAAGCTCTATTTTGTTTTTACTGTTGCCTTAATGAAGGTGTAACTGGGAGTTGGATTAATTCAGGGAGCTAGGAGTTATCATTGTAGTAATCTGTACACATATGTATGTCATTAAAATCTTTTCTTCTTTAATAAATGTTTAATTTGGTTTTATAAAAACCTGTAAGACTCGGTGGTCTTATTACTACTGAATTCAGGGCTCGCATCTCAAAAAAAATACAAATAACAAAATCAGTTGCGGCAGCTGTTTCAAGTTTCCCTCTGGGATTTGAGCAGCACAGCATTTACCATCTGCTGTGCCATAACACCGGTTGATCATGAAGTATAACCTTACATTTTCCACTGATTTGCCTTCAGTGACCATTGACTGCCTGATTGGCAGCACCTTCAACATTCACTCCCTCCACCACCGATGCACAGTAGCAGCAGTGTGTGTACCATCTACAAGATGCACTGCAAGGATTCGCCAAGGCTCCTTCGACAGTGCCTTCCAAACCCACGACCTCTACCACCGATAAGGACAAGGGCAGCTGACACATGGGAACACCACCACCTAGAAGTTCCCTTCCAAGCCACACACCATCCTGACTTGGGACTATATCGGCCGTTCCTTCACTGTCGCTGGGTCAAAATCCTGGAACTCCCTCCCTAACAGCGCTGTGGGTGTACCTACACCGCCTGGACTGCAGTGGCTCAAGAAGGCGGCTCAACCCCACCTTCTCAAGGGGCAAAATCCTGGAACTCCCTCCCTAACAGCACTGTGGGTGTGCCTGCACCACACGGACTGCTGCAGCTTAAGAAGGCGGCTCACCACCACCACCTTCTCAAGGGGCAATTAGAGATGGGCAACAAATGCTGGGCCCAGCCAGCGACGCCCACATCCCATGAACAAATATGTCTTTCTTAAAAGCACGGCTCCACCGACTGAATAGTTCCCTCAAATTTGCAACGTCAGATGTTTCAGTTTAAGCATGCCGTCATTTGGATAGCTTCCTTTCAGGGGTGCATTATGTGTATTTACAAAACAGGGCAAAATGTGATCACTCCGAAGCTCCTCGCAAAACATCGCCTCGCAGACTGCGATGTGTCCTGTCTCAAACTAATTGTACCCGCTCGGATTAAAGGAGCAGTTTTAAATTCATGGTGCATGCACGCAAGCTGTCATTGCGCACAGTGGGTCGGCCCTTCCAGTGTCAAGGCTCAGCACGGCTGACAAATCCCCAGTGTGAGGTTTTCACACCTCCGTGCCAACCAGTTTGTTTTTATCAATAAGTGCGCGGTATCACAACACTACCTGCATAGAGTGGATGAACTGCAAGAGCGTGTGGGGAGAAAGGAAGCCATTTAGGTGTGCAGCTTGGGAATAAAACAGGAGCCAGACAGGTAATTACCTTGCCGTGTAAAATGCTGTCTTTTCCAGGGACAGCAGCAACCAGAGGCCTTACATTATTTATTTATTTATTTGTTCATGGGCGTCACTGGCTAGGCCATCATTTATTGCCCGTGCTCCGAGGGGCAGTTAAGAGTCAACCGCATCGCTGTGGGGTCTGGAGTCACGTGTAGGCCCAGACCGGGTAAGGACGGCAGATTTCCTTCCCCTAAAGGGGGCATTAGTGAACCAGATGGGGTTTTTACAACAATCGGCGATGGTTTTGTGGTCATTATTAGAATTTTAACTCTAGATTTTTTTAGTGAATTCGAACTTCACCATAGCAGGATTTGAACCCCAGTCTCCAGAGCGTTGCCCTGGGTCTCTGGGTTACGAGCCCGATGACAATACCACCACCTCCCCAGGTTATACTGATCTCTTTCCCCTTGGAGAGGGAAAGTTGAAAGGTGGCATCCAAGAGGCTTTTAAGATTATGGAAAGTTCATTCGAGCAGACAAGGGGAGTTTCCACTTGTGAGGAAGAGCATAGCTCAAGGCCATCGATGTAAGATAGTCAGCCAGGAGCATTGGGGATGGTGGTGTAGTGGTAATGTCTCCACACTAGTAAACCACAGGCCTGGATTGATGGTCTGAGGATGTGGGTTCTAATCCCACCATGGCCAGTGGGGTTTAAATCCAATTTATAAAATCTGGAATTTTAAAGCCAGTCTCACTGATGCTGATCATAAAACCATCACCAATTGTTGTAAGAGCCCACCTGGTTCACCAATATCCCCTTTAGGGAAGGAAATCTGCTGTCCTTACCTGGTCTGGGCCTACATGTGACTCCAGACCCACAGCAAATGTGGTTGACTCTTAACTGCCCCCTGAAATGGCTGAGCAAGACACTCAGTTCAAGGGCAATTAGGGATGGGTAACTAATGCTGGCCCTGCCAGCGACGCCCACATAAAATTCAAATTCAATTGGGAATTCAGGAGAAATTTCTCCAGAGAGTGGGGAGAATGTGGAACTTGCTACCATAGGGAGTGGTTGAGGTGAATAGTATAGATACGTTTAAGATAAACTCACGAAACTGAAGAGAATAATGGGCTGTGCCGATAAATGAAGAATGAGGGAGATTGGGAAGAGGCTTGATTAGAGCATAAACGCCAACATGGATGGGACGAATGGCCTGTTTTGGTGCTGGAAGGTCTATGTAATTTGACACGTGCCCTCTCTGTCCACTATCACGTCAAGAGCCACTCAACTGACCAACTATCAGGAGTCATGGTGTTGCAGGCTGATGGGCAAATAGGACGGAGGCTTGTTTGGAGGTGCGATGAGCATGACTCAAGCCCGTTGAAGTGGGGAAGCAGACGCCCTTGGCCTAGTTGGGGTGAAGGTTGGCAACAAATTGTGTCACTCCATCACTCAACTGGGACCCAAATGGCCCAAAAGGCTCCAGGTCCCCCCAAAGACAATAGCTGAGATGAATTAAAGGCCACAACCGCCTCTGGGTGCGGCTGGAAGAATTTTAATCCTTTTCCGATCAGGCGTAAGCCTTGCTGGGGTGGCCGGTTTTCTTGGGCAGCAGAGCAGCCTGGATGTTGGGGCAGGACCCCACCCTGGGCTATGGTGATCCCCCACCCCGCCACCCTCGTAGCAGCTTGTTGAGCTCCTCGTTGTTGCGGGTGGAGAGCGGGGGACGATGCGGGTCTTCTTGTTGTCCCGGGGCCGCGTTGCCGGCCAGCTCGAGGGTCTCGGCGCCGTCAGGTCCTCGAGGACAGCGGCCAGGTAGACTGGGAGGAGGGGGGGTTGCGGTAGTCCCCGACACGCTCAGCGTAGTGATCCTTGTGCAGCAGCTGGTGGATACGGCCGACGGGGAACTAGAGGCCGGCTCTGGAGGAGCGAGTCTTGGCTTTGGCGCTCCCTTTGCCTCCGGTTTCACCGCGACCAGACACTCTGTTGTTGCTCCTGTTGAAAGTCTTCACCAAGGTTGAATGGAAGAATTTGAAGCCGTTTGTTGGAAGGGACATTGAAATGCATCCCTGTCAGAAGTGACAACCGACGGCGTTCCTTAATTCATAGAGAGACTTGGCTGAATGTCACATTCTGAAAGAGTCTGAAGGTCATTGGGGATATCTTTAGATGGAGCTTATCAGACGATACAAGGGTTGCTTAAAGGACAATGGATGCAGTGGTTCTGGAAGACAAGATAATATCCCATTGATTTTATACAAACAGCTTCCTCGGTTAGAGGATATTATCGTAAAATGAATAATAGAACAGTGCAGCGTGGAGCAGACAATTAAAGATGTGGTAGTGTAGTGGTTAGGTCGCGACGCTAATAAATCCAGAGATTTTGGCCTACTTAGCCAGAGAATTCGTTCAAATCCTACCAATGAAATTTGAGAATTCGAACTCAGTTTAGTGTTAAAAAGCTGGGCCCCAGCCAAAGTGACCATGAGGTTCTCAGATTGGGAACCCAACTGGTTCATGAACATTCCTTTGGGGAAGGAAATCTGCCATCTGTACCTAGTCTGGGCCTATCTGTCTTTTTTTTATTCATTCACGGGATGTGGGCATTGCTGGCTGGGCCCAGCATTTATTGCCCATCCCTAATTGCCCCCTTGAGAAGGTGGGGGGTGAGCTGCCTTCTTGAGCCGCCGCAGTCCGTGTGGTGTAGGTACACCCACCGCGCTGTTAGGGAGGGAGTTCCAGGATTTTGACCCAGCGACAGTGAAGGAACGGCCGATAATATTTCCAAGTCAGAATGGGAGCTGTTGAGGACAATGTTTGCTGTTTCTGGAGTTCAGCATCACCTTACAGTGTAATAACCGTGTACATCTACAATTACCACCCCCTCACAATGTCTTAGAGTAGTTACATACCTATCCATTAGCTTCTCATGTCTCTGAGCAGCCAGAGATGGAAACGCGCAGACTGACTCGAGCAAAACAAGTCTTGGTGCATGCATTCTTTCTGGAGTAGATTCTATTCCAGCTCATCTGTGACTGATAAGTCCACATCCATCCCTTTCTTACCTCTAGAATCTCCTACACAGCAAATGCTAGCCATGGCTCAGAGCGTAGCACCTGTGTCTCTGAATCACGAAAGAGGTGGGCTTGACCCACCCTCCGGAGACTCGAGTGCAATATAATCCAGGCTGACTTTCCTGGGGCCAACCCAGAAGGGGAAAACAGTAAAAACTGGGAAATAAGAGTACTGGTCCGAACTGGTCTTGTACACCTTAAAATGGAACACCAGTAAAAACTGGGAAATAAGAGTACTGGTCCGAACTGGTCTTGTATACCTTAAAATGGAACACCAGTAAAAACTGGGAAATAAGAGTACTGGTCCGAACTGGTCTTGTATACCTTAAAATGGAACGCCAGTAAAAACTGGGAAATAAAAGTACTGGTCCGAACTGGTCTTGTATCCCTTAAAATGGAACACCAGTAAAAACTGGGATATAAAAGTACTGGTCCGAACTGGTCTTGTAGACCTTAAAATGGAACACCAGTAAAAACTGGGAAATAAGAGTACTGGTCCGAACTGTTTTTTTCCTTCTGGGAATACTGAGGGAGCTCTGCACTGCGGGAGGTGCTGTCTCTCGGATGAGAAGTTCAAAAGCTGACTAGCTGGCCATTACGGCAGGGCTCTTTCTGGGATCGTGCTGTGCGCAAATTGGCTGCTGTATTTCCTCTGTTAGTGGGTCTCGTGTGATGTGGGAGCAAAGTCCGGAAATCAGTTGTGATTCTGTTCTTGAGAAACGTGACTTTAAATGAAACGACTTTAAGTGGATCAAATGTTCCCATCGGAGTCAATGTTAAAGCTGGAGTTAGGATTCTCAGACTTCTCTCACCCAGAAACCCAACTTACAAGTTGAAATACTGTAGCATGCATGTGCAACCCTGCATCCCTAGCTAAAGTAACTTGCAAAATCAAATACATCACTAAATATAAAAGAAATACAATGTACAAAACAATAAAATTATTTTTAAAAATCACAGTACTCACCTCAATACTTTTAGATTGACCGAACTCCACCTAGTGGCAGAGGTTGGTTAGTGCTGGTAGCAGCTGAAGTCCCAGGATGACCTGCACCGACCAATGCCTGCCATGAGCCTTGGGCTTCAGTGCGAGTTCAGAACGAGAGCCAGAAGTGAAGCCAACAGCAGAGCCAGGAGCTGAGGATTGCTGAAGAACAGTCCCCGAGGACTAGGGTACGAATAGAAGCCGGGAGACAAGGGTAGGAGTCGGCAAGGCTGGGAGAGACAAGGGTGGAAGTCGGCGAGGCAGGAGTTGGCAAGGCTGAGGGAGACAAGGGTGGGAGTTAGCAAGGTTGGGAGGGACAAGGGTGGGAGAGACAAGGGTGGGAGAGACAAGGGCAGGAAAGACAAGGCCAGGAGTCAGCAGGGGCAGGAGTCGGCAAGGCTGGGAGAGACAAGGGCTGGAACGGGAGGAGGAGTGGGAGGAAGAGGGTCTGAGGGCTGGAGCGGAAGCACTGTGGGAAAAGTCATGTGAGCAGATAGACCACAAAGGAGGAAATCTGCGGTAAACGGCGTTAAAGTGAAACCGTCAATGTTAAATGGACGCACTGACGCGACTTTGTACAGGACATTAAAATGAACCAACGTTAAATGAGTCGATGTGACATGAATACTTACTGAATGATATTTGCACTGAGTTTTACAAGCTGCACACAGGTTAGCAAGTGCTGAACAGGGAAATGGGGGAGGTTGGTGTGGGCGGGTGGGGTGGGAGAAGAGCTGTAGGGGTTTACTTTGAAGGAGCCTGTCGGGGAATGTGGGGCTTCAATCCCCAGGCTCAAATCAGGTTTGAACCTGGCTTCTCCTCACATAGATACTCACAGGCCCGAACTCCAGCGGTCACTTGGAACCGCGTCACCGCACAAGCTGGTAATTAAAGCCATTGAAACCTTGGTTCAGTGTTAAAAAGAGCAGAACGTTGAACGGATGATAGTGCAAACTACCTGCTAACAGTTCAACAGCTGAACTCCCTGAGCTGAATCGACAGTAAAAACTGGGGAATAAGAGTACTGGTCCGAACTGGTCTTGTATACCTTAAAATGGAACGCCAGTAAAAACTGGGAAATAAGACGACTGGTCCGAACTGTTTTTTCTCCTTCTGGGAATACTGAGGGAGCTCTGTACTGTTGGAGGCGCTGTCTCTCGGATGAGAAGTTGAAAAGCTGACTAGCTGGCCATTACGGCAGGGCTCTTTCTGGGATCGTGCTGTGCGCAAACTGGCGGAAGCTTTTGTGCTCATATGGCTGGCGTTGGGGTGAGTTTGCGGCAATCATTCGATACTCTGGGGGGGCTGCAGCACAGGGGCAACCCAATTTCCCCAAGTGGCTTAGCTGAGAAAGACAAACGCGTAGCTCGTTTATAGGGGAGACAGTGGTAATGCTCTGGTGGGGCACAGGTTCAAAGCCCACCGTGTCCGCTGGTGGAATTGAAATGCAATTAATAAATCTGGAATTATAAAGCCAGTCTCAGTCATGGTGAACATGAAATGATCATCGATTGTTGTAAAAACCCCATCTGGTTCACTCATGCCCCTTTAGGGAAGGAAATCTGCCATCCTTACCCGGTCTGGCCTACATGTGACTCCAGACCCCACAGCCACATGGGGTTGACTCTTAACTGCCCCTCTGAAATGGCCGAGCGAGACACTCAGTTCAAGGGGCAATTAGGGATGGGCAACAAATGCTGGCCTTGCCAGCGACGCCCACATCCCCGTGAAAGAATAAAGGAAAAAAGCCACTGGTCTCAAGAAGGACCCTAAATGTTAGCTGCCCATTATTACAGAGGCTGATCCCAAAGGTTGGCATGCCGAGGGCGATGTATGTTAAGATAAAAGCAAAATACCGGGGATGCTGGAAATCTGAAATAAAAACAAGAAATGCTGCGAAAAAGCTCAGCAAGTCTGGCAGCATCAGCGGAGACAGAAACAGAATTAATGCTTCAAGTCTTGTATAACTCCTCTCCAGAGCTAAAGAGAAGTGGAAATGTGATGGGTTTTATACTGTTTAGGAGGGGGGAGTGGAGCAAAATAGACGGTCAGGAATAGGTGGGAGCGCAAGAAAGATTGACAAAGAAGGCAAAGGGAGTGTCAAATGGCAGTGTTAAAAACTAAAGAAGGTGCTGATAGTGGCGTAAAGGTAAAAAAAGCGGAAGGTGTTAATAGCAGGTCAAGGGTCAGTGCTCGAGAGCATAGAAACATGTGACAGATGGCCCTGTTGGGCTAGGGGTGGGAATAAATAAATAATTAAAATTTGAAAAACTAATTAAAATCGGGGTAAGATGGAGGAGAGAGTTGATGGTCTGAAGTTGTTGAACTCAGTGTCAGGTCCGGAAGGCTGTGTAGAGCCGAATCGGATGATGAGGTGCCGCTCCTCCAGTCTGCGTTAGGCTTCGGGCCTTTGTCCTCAGTCTCGGGCAGAACCAGCCAATGGGTAATGGCTGTGCTGCTAACTATTGAAAGGGTTATACGAAACTGTGGAGGGGGCGATCCGGTAGAATTTGGTATCTAGCTCCACCGGTTCACTTTCGCATTGTGGTCATGTGATGCCTCAAGGCAATTGCGGTATTTTATCCTTCCCCTTCCCACTACCAAAACTCGCCCCACCCCCCTCCCCGCCCACCCCACCCCTCCCCACCCCCCACCCCACCACTTTACTTTACCCCATGCACCTCACGCTCCAGACCTGAAGAGATCGCCCAAGGCAAAACCCGCGTCTGGCGCCCGGCAAACAGAGCTCTCCCCACGCGAGGCAAGCAAGAAAGGAGGGGCCCGGCACGCCCGGCTTGGCCAATGATTGCTGTCGCCCTGGTAGGGCTCAAAGCAGCCAATCAGCGGGTGGCAATGGGCGGGATCAGGCGCAAAGCAGGGCGAAACCTGTGGTCGATGGTGCACGTGAGAAGTGAAGCACCGGTGTTTTGGAGCAGAGGAGGCGGAGGTCGGGAAAAGCATTCCCAGTTCTATAACCAGAAAGTCGGAATCCACCTTACATATGAACATATGAATTAGGAGTAGGCCATTCAGCCCCTTGAGCCTGCTCTGCCATTCAGTAAGACCATGGCTGGTCTGATTGTGGGCTCAACTCCACATTCCTGCCTACTCTCAATAACCTTTGACTCCCTCGTTAGTCAAGAATCTATCTACCTCTGCCTCAAAAATATTCAGTGACTCAGCCTCCATCGCTCTCTGGGGGAAGAGAATTCCACAGTCTCACGACCCTGTGAGAGAGAAAAATTCTCCTCATCCCTGTCTTAAATGGGAGACCCCTTATTCTTAAACAGTGGTCCCTAGTTCTAATCTCTGCCACAAGGGGAAACATCCTCTCCTCGTCCACCCTGTCAACTCCCTTCAGGATCTTATATGTTTCAATAAAATCACCTTTCACTCTTCTAAACACCATCGGATAAAGGTCCAGTCTGTCCAGCCTTTCCTCAAAAGATAACCCCTCCCCTCCATCCCAGGTGTCAGTTGAGTGAACCTTTTCTGATCTACTTCTACCAAATTTACATCCATTCTTAAATAGGGAGACCAAAACTGTGCACGGTACTCCAGCCAGAAGTCAGAAGGGACCTCGATTTGACATCTCATCTGAAAGACGGCACCCCTGACAGTGCAGCACTCCTTCAGTATGGATTTGGTGGTCATCTCCAGTGTAGATATGTGTATGCATATATATTCATATTTGCATACACACACTCACTTGCACATATATACACACACACACTCACATATACACACACACACACTCATACACACACTCACAAATGCACATACACACATTCACTCACACACACGCACAAACAAATCACGCAAACACACACACACACACAAACAAACAAACCACGCACACATACACACACTCACTCACACGTATACACACACATATGTATACACACACACACACATATATACACACACGCACACTCACTCACACTCACACATATACACACACACATATGTATACATATATACACACACGCACACACACACATATGTATACACACACACTCACTCGCACATATACACACACACACTCACATATACACACACACACTCATACACACACTCACACATTCACTCACACACACACACACAAACAAATCACGCAAACACACACACACACACACAAACAAACAAACCACACACACATACACACACTCACTCACCCATATACACACGCAGATGTATGTATACACACACACACACTCACACATATATACACACATGCACACACACGCACACACACACTCACTGACAAACACACTCATTCACAAACACACACTCACTCACACACAGACACTCACGCACACACAAACCATGCACACACACTCACACACACACACACTCACACACAGACACTCACGCACACACAAACCATGCACACACACTCACTCACACACACACTCACAAACATTCACACACACACTAACAGTCTCACACACACACACACACACTCACACACACACTCACGCACACTCGCACACACACTCACGCACACTCGCACACACACGCAAACACACACACACACAGACCTCATCCTGAGTTGGAAATATATCGGCCGTTCCTTCATTGCCGCTGGGTCAAAATCCTGGAACTCCCTCCCTAACAGCACTGTGGGTGTACCTACACCACATGGACTGCAGCGGCTCAAGAAGGCGTCTCACCACCACCTTCTGAAGGGGCAATTAGGGATGGGCAATAAATGCTGGGCCCAGCCAGCGACGCCCACATCCTGTGGATGAATAGCTGTATAGATAGTTGTTTTCCATGATACTTGGCACCAATTTAGCATGTACTTTATATGGAATAATCGTTTATTTCAATGCTACTACTGCCAGGCCTTGTGTAGGAGGGAGGGTTATGACTTGGGAGTGTAAACATGTGGTTTTCTCTCCTCTACCTGTCTGCCCCTCAGTTCCCAGTTCTGTGGCTGCCTCTGGCTTTTCGATAATATAAATATTGGGGCACCTGGGCTTAAAGAGAGCTCTGGTTTCCTCATTCATGTGAAATTGGAATCACGCCAGTGTGGATGGGGATGGCTGGTGAAGCTTCAGTCAGTGTCAAAGTTGCTCATTTGGTGGGTTCGGGGGAGAGTGACGTTGGAGGGTGGGTCTACACTCTGCCTCCAGAGAGTAGGAATATGGAATACAACTGCCAGCAATTCTGATAGATCCTGACAAAACCTGACTCTTTCCCACCTTTTCCTGATCCCATCCCTTCATCCCTCTTGGTGCATTCTGGGCACACCCTCTGCAGCGTCTCCTGGGTGTAGACAGGCCTGGTGTTGAATTTCCAATCATCCCCCTCCCCCTCTCCCCGCCCCCGACCCTATCAGCTATCCTGCCGAGTTTCCCTCAAGCAGGTCTGTGTGCTGTCAGTCTGCGTACCGTCTGTCTCTGTCCCCCCCTGTCGGAGTACCATCTGTCTCTGTGCCCCCCTGTCTGTGTACCATCTGTCTCTGTCCCCCCCTGTCTGTGTACAGTCTGTCTCTGTCCCCCCCTGTCTATGTACCATCTGTCTCTGTCCCCCCCTGTCTGTGTACAGTCTGTCTCTGTCCCCCCCCTGTCTGTGTACCATCTGTCTCTGTCCCCCACTGTCTGTGTACCATCTGTCTCTATCCCCGCCCCTGTCTGTGTACTGTCTGTCTCTGTCGCCACTGTCTATGTGCTGTCTGTCTGTGTCCTTCTGTCTGTGTGCCGTCTGTCTCTGTCCCTTCTGTCTGCGTGCCGTCTGTCTCTGTCCCCTCTGTCTGTGTGCTGTCTGTCTGTGTCCCCTCTGTCTGTGTGCTGTCTGTCTCTGTCCCCTCTGTCCGTGTGCTGTCTGTCACTGTCCCCTCTGTCTGTGTGCCGTCTGTCTCTGTCCCCTCTGTCTGTGTGCCGTTTGTCTCTGTCCCCTCTGTCTGTGTGCTGTCTGTCTCTGTCCCCTCTGTCCGTGTGCCATCTGTCTCTGTCCCCGCTGTCTGAGTGCCATCTATCTCTGTCCCCTCTGTCTGTGTACTGTCTGTCTCTGTCCCCTCTGTCTGTGTGCTGCCTGTCTCTGTCCCCTCTGTCTGTGTGCTGCCTGTCTCTGTCCCATCTGTCTGTGTGCTGTCTGTCTCTGTCCCCTCTGTCTGTGTACCGTCTGTCTCTGTCCCCTCTGTCTGTGTACCGTCTGTCTCTGTCCCCTCTGTCTGTGTACCGTCTGTCTCTGTCCCCTCTGTCTGTGTGCTGCCTGTCTCTGTCCCCTCTGCCTGTGTACTGTCTGTCTCTGTCCCCTCTGTCTGTGTACCATCTGTCTCTGTCCCCTCTTTCTGTGTGCTGCCTGTCTCTGTCCCCTCTGTCTGTGCTCCCACTGACTTGTGTATCCTGTCTGTATGTTCTGTCTGTGCGCCCAGTCGATGTGTGCCCTCCCTGTGTGCCCTGTGTGTGCCCACTCGCTTGTGCGCCCACGGTCGGTGCACCCCGTCTTGTGCTCTGTGTGTGCACCCTCTGTCTGGATGCCCTGTACCCCTGTGACCAGCCTGCCCAAAGCCGAGCTCTGGCTGCGTCTTCTCTCCGTCTCTGTCTCTGTAACCCCAGCTGCACTGGGACAGGCGTCTGCCAAAGCAGCCGAAGGGGAGGGGGTGCGTGGTTAAAGCAGCAGCAGCTCAGATTAACCAGCAAGGCTTTCCCTGTTGGGTCGAACTGTGATTTTTAACCTTCGCTGCAAGTGGAGCCTCCAAGTCAGACATCGACCCCCCTTCCTGAGAACACCCTGCCCTCAACCGTGGGAAACACAGGGAAATCGGGGAGACACTCTTGCTGCGAGATCTGTGTTTGTGTTTACTGTCTGGAAACCTCTTCCCGCGCACCCCTTCCGCCCCACCCAACCCCACAAGAGTCTGGGGGCCTCGGTTTGAAGCTGGTGGTCCAGCAAGTCTGCCAGTGCCAGCACTGAGGGAGGGCCGCACTGCCAGAGGTGCCGTCTCTTGGCTGACCCCTTAAACCTAGGCCCCGTCTGCCCTCTCAGGTGGATGCAAATAATCCCGTGGTCACTATTGGAAGACGAGAAGAGGGGGTGGGTGGGGGTGGGGGGTGGAGTTCTCCCCATTGTCCTGGGGCCAATATTTACCCTTCAACCAACGTCACTAAAAAATACAGGTGATCCGGGTCATTTTTGACAGTTTTTATTCTTTCATGGGATGTGGTCATCACTGGCAAGTCCGGCATTTGTTGCCCATCCCTAATTGCCCCTTGAGAAGTTGGCGGTGGCCGTTAAGAGCCAACCACATTTGCTGTGGGGTCTGGAGTCACGTGTAGGCCCAGACCGGGTAAGGACGGCAGATTTCCCTTCCTTAAAGGGGGCATTGGTGAACCAGATGGGTCTTCATGACAATCGATGATGGTTGCCATGGGAGACCAGCTTTTAATTCAAGATTTATTAATTGAGTTTAAATTCCGCCAGCGGCCGCTTTTTAAATTCATTCATGGGATGTGGGCGTCGCTGGCTAGACCAGCATTTATTGCCCATCCCTAATTGCCCCTTGAGAAGGTGGTGGTGAGCCCCTTTCTTGAGCCGCTGCAGTCCCTGTGGTGTAGGTACACCCACCGTGCTGTTAGGGAGGGAGTTCCAGGATTTTGACCCAGCGACAGTGAAGGAACGGCCGATATATTTCCAAGTCAGGATGGTGAGTGGCTCGGAGGGGAACTTGCAGGTGGAGGTGTTCCCATGTGTCTGTTGCCCTTGTCCTTCCAGTTGGTAGAGGTCGTGGGTTTGGAAGGTGCTGTCTAAGGAGCCTTGGTGAGTTGCTGCAGTGCATCTTGTAGATGGTACACACACTGCTGCTACTGTGCGTCGGTGGTGCAGGGAGTGAATGTTTGTGGATGGGGTGCCAATCAAGCGGGGCTGCTTTGTCCTGGACGGTGTCGAGCTTCTTGAATGTTGTTGGAGCTGCACTCATCCAGGAGGAAGGAGAGTAACCCATCACACTCCTGGAGTGGTCAGATTTGAACCCATGACCTGGAGCGTTAGAGTGGACCTTGGGATTATTCGTCCAGTGACCTCACCACTATGTCACCCGTCTCCCTCATTATCACAGGGCTCTTTGTGGGAGCTTGCTGTGCTCAAATTGGCTGCCGTGGTTCCTACATCATAACAGTGACTACACTTCAAAAATACTTCGCTCCCTGTGAAGAGGTTTGGGGCATCTATGGCTGTGAAAGGTGCTACTGAAATGCAAATCTGTCTTCCTATCTGCATTCCATGGTTGACTCCAGATTAGAAAAAAAAAGGAAAATAAAAACTTGCAAAGCTCTCTCCCTGTGTCCTAGTCCCATTGGCCCATCACCCCTAATACCTTCCGAGATCTCCACACCCCTCCAATTCCGGTCTCTTGAGCATTCCCCGATTTCCCATCGCTCCACCATTGGGCGGCCGTGCCTTCAGCTGCCTAAGCTCTGGAATTCCCTTCCTCAACCTCTCCTCCCCTCTCTCTCTCTCTCATGTTCCTTCACGTTCCTCAAAACCGACCTCATTGGACAAGCTTTTGGTGAGCTGCTCCGAAGAAGAGCCATAAGGGCTCGAAACGTTAACTCTGTGTTTCTCTCTCCACAGATGCCGCCAGTTCTGCTGAGTTTTTCCAGCATCTCCTGCTTTCATTTGGATGACCTGTCCCTCATATCTCCTTAGGCAGCTCCGCGTCAAATGTCATCCAATAACGCGCCTGTGAAGCGCCTTTGAGGCATTTTGGTGCATGAAAGGCGCTATGTAAATGCAATTCGTTTGCCACGGGTAAAACAATATCAGCAAAGGGTGAGGGGTGACCTGAAAGCTCCCAGGGAGGCTGAAGAATTCCTGTCATTAGGTGGAGCCACCCCAGTGAAGACAGATGTCCAAGGCAGACTGCCCCCTATCCTGGAGGACGGGCAACTCCAGGCTCCTTGTTCTCTGGAGTTTAGAAGAATGAGAGGTGATCTCAGTGAAACTTCTAAGATTCTGAGAGGGCTTGACATGGCAGATGCTGAAAGGCTGTTTCCCTCCCATCGTCCCTCCCACCCGCCCTACCTCCCGGCCGTCTTGTCTAGAACACGAGGTCACAGCCTCAAGATAAGGAGGTCAACCCTTTTGGATTGAGATGAGGAGAAATGTCTTCACTCAGAGTGTTGTGAATCGCTGGAATTCTCTAACTCTGTGGATGCTCAGTCATTGAGTTTATTCGAGGCTGAGATCGATAGATTTTTGGGATTGCCATGAGGAATGAACCAGGGAATGGCTGTCCTCCAAGCTTTTGTTTAGTTGAAAAAGGCGCAGTGCGTGGACATGTTCCCTCAGTCTGCATTATCCATGGCAACGCCTCTACCAGAGTCTGCTTGTCAACCAATCTGCACTGTCTTCTTGCACAGTATAAATTGTTGTCACCTTTACTGTTGGTAATTTTGTGATCTGTCCTGATGAGTGCAAGATGAAAAGCTTAGACAGCATGTCTCTTTTTTTCCAGCAATATTCAAGTTCTGTACTACCAAAGGACGATTTACGTTGTTAAGGTTAAGAGAAGCAGCTGACGGGTATTAATTGTCTTGGAGCATGTATAAATAGGGGACACTGGGTTGAGTGCGAGGAGCGCTGTGAGACTGAACAGGTCAATAAACTCTCTCAATAAAAAAAAAACTCTGTGTCTTGGCTTTGGCTTCACCAACCATCTTGAATCAGATTAACATCACTGAGGAAGGGAAGGAGGGGTGGATGAAACCAGAGGAAAGGATCCCCACAGGGAGCTTGGAAAGTAATCTGAGCAGCTGGGGTCACTATTCACCTCCAACAGGGTAAAGTTCCTTCCTGTCCCCATCACAAATCAACATGTCCAAAGTATTAAGGGGACCAGATAGGGTAACATAAGAAATAGGAGCAGGAGTAGGCCATTCGGCCCCTCAAGCCTGCCCTGCCATTCAATACGATCATGGCTGATCTGCCCCAGGCCTCAACTCCTCTTTAGTGCCGGCTCCACATAGCCCTCAACTCCCCAATATTTCAAAAATCTATCTACCTCCTCTTTAAATGCTTTCAGTGATCTAGCCTCCAGAACTCTCTGAGGTAGAGAATTCTAGACATTCACTACCCTCGGAGAGAAGAAATTCCTTCATATCTCAGTTTTAAATGAGTGTCCCCTTATTCTGTAACTATGTCCCCTAGTTCGAGATTCCCCCAGTAGTGGAAACATCCTCTCAACATCTACCCTGTCAAGCCCCCTCAGAATCTTGTACATTTCAATAAGATCACCCCTCATTCTTCCAAACTCTAATGAATAAAGGCCTAACCTGTTTAGCTGTTCTTGATAAGTCAACCCCTTCGTCCCAGGAACCAGCCTAGTGAATCTCTTTTGAACTGCCTCCAATTCCAGTATATCCTTTCTTAAATACGGGGACCAAAACTGTACACAGTACTCCAGGTGCAGCCTCACCAACACCCTGCACAGTAGTAACAAGACTTCCCTATTTTTAATCTCCAACCCCCTAGCAATACAGGCCAAAATCTCATTTGCCTTCTTAGTCACTTGCTGCACCTGCATGCTAACTTTTTGTGTTTTATGCACAAGAACACCCAGGTCCCTCTGTGCTGCACTTTTTTGAGTCTCTCTCCATTTAAATAATAGTCTGCCTTTTGATTCTTCCTACCAAAGTGCATGACCTCACACTTTCCTACATTAAACTCCATCTGCCAAGTTTTTGCCCGCTCACTCAACCTGTCTATACCCCCTTGCAGATTCCTTATGTCCTCATCACAACATGCCCTCCCACCTATTTGTGTATCATCAGCAAATTTGAATATATTACACTCTGCCCCCTCCTCCAAGTCATTAATATAGATCATAAATAACTGAGGCCCAAAGGACTGATCCTTGTGACATTCCACTAGTTACATCTTTCCAATCTGAAAAAGACCCATTAATCCTGACTCTCTGTCTTCTGTGTGTTAACCAATCCTCAATCCACACTAATACTTTACCCCTAATACCGTCAGCTCCTATCTTGTGCAATAACCTTTTATGTGGCACCTTCTCGAATGCCTCCTGGAAATCCAAATACACTACATCTACCGGTTCCCCTTTATCAACACTGCTCGTTATATCCTCAAAGGTGGATAGAGAGAAAGTTGGGGAGTCTAAAACTTAGACTTTTCAGGAGTAAGGTTAGGAAACACTTCCACACACAAAAAGTGGGAGAACTCTCTCCCACAAACGGCAATCGATGCCGGGACAATTGTTAATTTTAAAACTGACATTGATTTTTTTTTGATAACAACCAGAGACATTAAGGGGTATGGGGCAAAGGCAGGACTTATGGAGTTAGATCACAGATCAGCCATGATCTCACTAAACAGGTTCAAGGGGCTGAATGGCCTCCTTCCGCTCCTATGGATGTGCAAGAGCTAAAATCATAGAACCATAGAATGGTTACAGCACAGAAGGAGGCCATTCATCCCCTTGTGTCTGTGCTGGCTCTCTGCAAGTCCCACTCGCTCACCATTTCCCTGTGGCCCTGCAAACGTTTCTGCTCAGCTAATTATCCTGATGTTTTTAAAAGCCCCGACTGAATCACCGCTCTCCCAGGTAGTTCATTCTTGATTGTAACGGCAAAATGAGCCCTTTTGCTCTGTCACTACCCTTTACTAGTATTGGGCTGCGGGCGGACATGGTCTTTTCAATAAGGTAGCTCCAAGTGAGGGACAAAATCAACGATCGTCTTAGGAACATAGTAAGAGCAGGAGGAGGCCATTCAGCCCCTCGAGCCTCCTCCACCATTCCATAAGATCATGGCTGATCTGATTGTGGTCTTGGCTCCACTTTCCTGTCAGTTTCTTCTTACCTTCGATTTAAACAGTAGAGTGCTTGTTTTTAAACTATTGCAGTATTTATGGTTTTATTTGTTGTGTAATGCACCTTTAAGAATAACGACTTGTTAGGAGAGATCACATGATCTGTAGTAACCAATAGGAGAGTAGCGCGGGCTACCTCAGCAGTCAGAGTAGAGTTAGAGTTGGAGTTGAAAGCACACGTGTAGTTGCTGCTACATGTGACTCCAGACCCACAGACCACCCACACCTACGGGCTACATTTTGTACTCGGTCTACGAGTCGACCCCAAGCTTTTGGAACCATTTTTGGAGGCTTCCAAGGTTGTCTTATACATTGACATCTATGGTAATCGCTCCACCATTGGTGGCCGTGCCTTCAGCTGCCTGGGGGCCCTAAACTCTTGAATTCCCTCCCTAAACCTCTCCACCTCTCTCTCTCTTGCTCTCTCTCTCTCTCTCTCTCTGTCCTGGGCCCTAAGCTCTGTAATTCCCTCCCTAAATCTCTCCACCTCTCTCTCTCTTGCTCTCTATCTCTCTCTCTCTCTCCTGGGCCCTAAGCTCTGGAATTCCCTCCCTAAACCTCTCCGCCTCTCTCTCTCTTGCTCTCTATCTCTCTCTCTCTCCTGGGCCCTAACCTCTGGAATTCCCTCCCTAAACCTCTCCGCCTCTCTCTCTCTCTTGCTCTCTATCTCTCTCTCTCTCCTGGGTCCTAAGCTCTGGAATTCCCTCCCTAAACCTCTCCGTCTCTCTCTCTCTCTCTTTCTTGCTCGCTCTCTCTCTCCCTCTCTCTCCTGGGCCCTAAGCTCTGGAATTCCCTCCCTAAACCTCTCCATCTCTCTCTCTCTCTTTCATTCTTGCTCACTCTCTCTCTCTCTCTCACCTGGGCCATAAGCTCTAGAATTCTCTCCTTGAACCTTTCTGTCTGTCTCTCTTTCTTTCTTTAAAATGCCGCTTAAAATGGACCTCATTGAACAGATTTTTGGCCAGCTGCTTGTATTTTTTTAAATTCTTTCATAGAATGTGGGTACCACTGGCCAGCATTTACTGCCCACCCCTAATTGCCCCTTGAGAAGGTGGGGGGTGAGCCGCCTTCTTGAGTTGCTGCAGTCCCTGTGGTGTAGGTACACCCACAGCGCTGTTAGGGAGGGAGTTCCAGGATTTTAACCCAGCGACAGTGAAGGAACGGCCGATATATTTCCAAGTCGGGATGGTGAGTGGCTCGGAGGAGGACTTGCAGGTGGTGGTGTTCCCATGTGTCTGCTGCCCTTGTCCTCCTAGATGGTAGAGGTCGTGGGTTTGGAAGGTGCTGTGGAAGGAGCCTTGGTGAGTTGCTGCAGTGCATCTTGTAGATGGTACACACACTGCTGCTACTGTGCGTCGGTGGTGGAGGGAGTGAATGTTTGTGGATGGGATGCCAATCAAGCGGGGCTGCTTTGTCCTGGATGGTCCCCAATACCTCCTTATCGGCTTGGCGTCAAAGTTCACCCACTGAGCACTCCTGCGAAGCATCTCGGGGCATTGCTGCCGACTTCAAAGGAGCTACACAAATGCAAGTTGTTGTTGTTGAGTGCGCACTGCAAGCCATGCGCCTCTCTCTCTCTCTCTCTCTGAGAGGAGCGAGCGTGGCCTACTGATGCGAGATGAAATTAAGGTCAAAGGTTAAGGGCCTCAGCACAGGATGGAACTTGGTTTGAAGGATTAGTGAGATGAGGGAAATCAGGATGTAGTGATTAGGTGACACCCAAATTGCTTCTTGAAAACCCACAGATTGCTGCGGGAAGGATGAGACTGACAGGAAAACAGTCAGACCTTGTTAAGAATTATCTGTCTCTACCTTTGCATCTATGCGCAGGCATCTGCTCTCCCTCTCTCTCTCTCTCTGTTGCCTGCACACACTCAGAGAGAATTCTGATTTGCAGCGCATCAAGTGTGTGATTAACTTCGCTGTAGCTGCAAAGAAAATAATAATCTTAATGAGCTGGAAAAGTCAAGTTCCATTGCTGATTGCTGTTGTTAAAACGCAGGCTTGGTGCTTAACATTGATACCTATCCAGTGATGAAGAAATGCTTGATTTTCGTAAGCTTGGGGGATGGGATGTCATTAGATTCTCACTTGATAACATTTTTTTCCCTGAGCTCTTCTGTCTACCTCTCTCCCCCCCAACCCTTTTGAATATCGCCCCCGGTTGAACAACCTCTTCCCTGATCTCTCCATTGCTCCTTCATCCTCTCTGCCTGCCTCTTCCCTCAGGCTTTCGAGCAGAAATTTCTCCGTGTGCTATGAGCGGGCCAGGAAAACATATTAACTTGTCCGCAAATCTTCACAAGGTGGGAGGGGGGGTGTTTGAGTGTTAGGCTCGTACACTGGGACTTGGGGGTTAACCCTAAAGCAATAGTGAACGTCTCCTCGGGTATTTTTGCTTGAAATGAGTTTGGCAATCCCAAACAAGTGTTGACTGGGCCTACACAATCAAACGAACCCCAATTTACCAGAGGAGGGCCGTGGGGATTCGGAATATCAATTGGAGTAGGGGGTGCTGTTCTGGAATTGGAACTGAGGCTTTTTGGCCTTCCTTTATTCTTCCATGGGATGTGGGCGTCGCTGGCAAGGCCAGCATTTGTTGCCCATCCCTAATTGCCCCTTGAGCTGAGTGGTCTCACTCAGCCATTTTCAGGGGGCATTTAAGAGGCAACCACATTTGCTGTGGTGTCTGGAGTCACATGTAGGCCCAGACCAGGTAAGGACGGCAGATTTCCTTCCCGAAAGGGGCATTAGTGACTCAGATGGGGTTTTTTACAGCAATCGATGATGGTTGTCATGGTCACCATGAATGAGACGAGCTTTTCAATTCCAGGTTTTATTCATTGAGTTTAAATTTCTTCAGCTGCTGTGGTAGGATTTGAACCCTTTTCACCTGAACATTAGCCTGGGCCTCTTGGATTACTAGTCCAGTGACATTACCATTACACCACCCTCTCCTCTCCCTTTCTCTGCACCGCCCCCCACCCCCCACCGAACCCCCTCCAGATTCACAGAATCGTTCCTGTGCAGAAGGAGGCCATTCAGCCCATCATGTCTGCACCGGCTCCCCGAATGAGCAACTCACCTAGTACCATTCTCCCACCTTCCCCCCCCCACCCACTGTAACACCCGCACATTCTTCCTTTTCAGATAACAGTCTAATTCCCTCTTAGAACACTACGATTGAACCTGCCTCTATTGCACTCTCAGGCAGCGCATCCCAGACCCTAACCACCCGCTGCGTGAGAAGGCTCATGTCTCCATTGCTTCCTTTACCTATTACTTTAACTCTGTGCCCTCTGGTTCTCGATCCTGTCACGAGTGGGAACGGTTTCTCCCTATCTACTCTGTCCCGACCCCTCATGATTTTGAACACCTCTACCTCCATTCCAAGGCACCAGTTGAACTGTTTTTCGCCGTGTTCTATCTTTCCATTCAGAAATCCAACCGAAAAAGGTGTAGTGCCAGGAGACTGGTGAATAGCTATGGTAATTCGTACATTTAAGGATGGGGGACAGAACATGTCCAGGGAACTATAGGCCAGTCAACTTCACATGGTCAGTGAGAAAAATAATGTAACGACTGCCAAAGGAGAGATTTAAAAGCATCTGCAAACAAAAAATATAATAATGAATAATCAGCATGAACTTCAAAGGGAAAATCTTGCTTGACCAATCTTCCTGAACTTCATGCGAAGAGTAACTCACCTCCTGATTCCCCAAAGCCTGTCCAGCATCTACAAGGCACAAGTCAGGAGTGTGATGGAATACTCTTCACTCGCCTGGATGAGTGCAGCTCCCACAACACTCAAGAAGCTCGACATCAGCCAGGACAAAGCAGCCACTTCATTGGCACCCCATCAATCCATCTTCAACACCCACTCCCTCCATCACAGTAGCAGTAGTGTGTGTACCATCTACAAGATGCACTGCAGCAACTCACCAAGGCTACTTCGACAGCACCTTCCAAACCCACAACCGCTACCACCTAGAAGGACAAGGGCAGCAGACACATGGGAACACCACCACCTGCAAGTTCCCCTCCAAGTCACTCACCACCCTGACTTGGAAATATATCGGCCGTTCCTTCACTGTCGCTGGGTCAAAATCCTGGAACTCCCTCCCTAACAGCACTGTGGGTGTACCTACACCACAGGGACTGCAGCGGCTCAAGAAGGCGGCTCACCCCCCACCTTCTCAAGGGGCAATTAGGGATGGGCAATAAATGCTGGTCTAGCCAGCGACACCCACATCCCAGGAAGAATCAAAAAAAGAAGAGAGGGTAGACAATGGTAAGGCGGTAGATGTAATTTATCTGGATTTTCAAAAGGCCTTTGATAATGTGCCCTCCAATGGATTCATGAGTAAAGTCAGAGAATGTGGAGTCAGTGGCAGAATGGATTGTTAACTGACTTCCAGGCAGAAATCAGAGTGTGGGACTAAAGTGGGGGGTGTGTGGGAGTAAAGGGTAGTTATTTGGAGTGACTAAAGGGGAGGGGGAGGTGCTGTTTCACAAGGATCCATCCTGTTCACAATTTAAATTAATCTGGACTTTGGAATCAAAAACTCAATTTCTAATATTGTCAGTACCGAGGGGGACTGATACAAAGTACAGGAGGACGTAATTAAACCTTCCGAATGGGAAAATGCAATAAGTTCAACATGGATAACTGCGCTTTCGTACATTTCGGTTCGAGGAGGTCACCTATTTCTGGGAAGTCTAGGTGGGACAGAGGGACGAAGGGATCTTGGAGCACAAATACACCAAAAAATTGTGTTACATGAAAGCAAGATCATTTAAAAAAAAACAATCTGAGCACCAGGCTTTATGTTGAAGAGTAACAGAACCAGAAAATTCTGGAAAAGCTCAGCAGGTCTGACAGCTGTGACAATGAAGGAACGGCCGATATATTTCCAAGTCAGGGTGCTGAGTGACTTGGAGGGGAACTTGCAGGTGGTGGTGTTCCCATGTGTCTGCTGCCCTTGTCCTTCTAGGTGGTAGAGGTCGTGGGTTTGGAAGGTGCTGTCTAAGGAGCCTTGGTGAGTCGCTGCAGTGCATCTTGTAGATGTGGAGAGAGAGACAGAGTTAACGTTTCGAGTCCGTATGACTCTTCTTCAGAGCTGAAGAGAAGTGGGAATGTGAGGGATTTTATACTGTTTAATGGGGGCACCTCCATCTGGCCCAACGCCCCCTTAAACAGTATAAAACCCATCACGTTCCCACTTCTCTTCAGCTCTGAAGAAGAGTCATACGGACTCGAAACGTTAACTCTGTTCGTCTCTCCACAGATGCTGCCAGACCTGCTGAGTTTTTCCAGCATTTTCTGTTTTTGTGTCAGATTTCCAGCATCCACAGTGTTTTGCCTTCATCTTAGCATTGAAGAGTAGCTCAGTATGCTAAACATGTATCAAACCTTGATTAGACCACACTTAGAGTACCATGTGCAGTTCCGGTTATTATAAAAAAAAAAGGATGTAGAGGCTCTGGAGTGGGTGCAGAGAAGATTTACAAGAGATGTGTGGGTATACATATCAGGAAAGGATCGACAGGTTGGGTCTCTTCTCTCTTGAAAAGAGAAGGCTGAGGGGGTGACCTAACAGAGGTCTACAAAATCCTGAAAGGTTTTGATAGAGTGGATACAGTGAGCATGTCTCCTCTTGTGGGGGAGAGCAGAACTAGGGGCCGTCAATATAAGAGATTCACCAAGTAAATCCAATCGGGAATTCTGGAGAAACATCTTTGCCCAGAGAGTGGGGAGAACGTGGAACTCGCTACCACAGGGAGTGGTTGAGGTGAATAGTATAGACACCTTTAAGGGGGGGAAAGCTGGGTAGACACACAAGGGAGAAAGGAATGGAAGGTTATTGTGATAGATTTAGATGAGGAAAATGGGAGGAGGCCCAAGGGGGAAAATAATTGGAATTCAACATAGATAAATGCAAGGTAAGGGGGGTTTGAGACAGATGGAGTTTCCCTCACCTATCGCTGGCCTTCTATCCAGCTCCACCTGCCCCACCCCCCCCTTAAACAGTATAAAGTCCCTGGCTGGCAGTGGCATAGTGGTCTTGTCACTGGATTAACACTCTAGAGACCCAGGGCAATGCTCTGGGATCCTGGATGAAATTTAAATTCAATAAAAATCTGGAATTAGAATTCCAAATGATGACCATGATTGTTGTTAAAAACCCATCTGGTTCACTAATGTCCTTGGCAGAAACCCTGCTGTCCTTACCATAAGACCATAAGACATAGGAGCAGAAATTAGGCCAATCGGCCCATCGAGTCTGCTCCGCCATCCAATCATGGCTGATGAGTTTCTCAACCCCATCCTCCTGCCTTCTCCCCGTAACCTTTGATCCCCTTACCAATCAAGAACCTTGCATGGTCTGGCCTACATGTGACTCTAGACCCACAGCGCTAGGGGTGGACAATGAATGCTGGCCTAGTCAATGACCAATGCCCCCCGCCCCCCACACCCAAAAACAAGTGAAAAAAAGTGCATCTCAATAGGAAGAATAGGGAGGTGCAAGTCTAGGTGGGATAGGGGGACAAAGCTAGGCTTTCCCCCATAATTATTTCCCCATTCTGCAAGTTTATTAATGTCCTCCTGGGATGGACTGGTTGGGCTGAATGGCCTGTATGTTCATTCTATGATTGTTGGTTGGGGTTGGGTGGAGTACATATCAGAAAATCATGAACCTTCAGCCGTGACATTCTATCTGTCTATTCCTTTTTTAATGAAGGAAACATTTATGCTCAAAATTATGCTTATGCATATATCCGATTTTAACACTCCACCACTAGGGGACACGGTGGCGTAGTGGTGATGTCGCCAACCTGGGGAAACCAGAGGCCCAGGCTATCGGTCTGTTCAAACCCCACCATGGTAGTTGGTGGAATTTAAATTCAGTGAAGAAACCTGGAATTATAAAGCTAGTCATCGATTGTTGTTTAAAAACCCATCTGATTCACTCCTGCCCCTTTAGGGGAAGGAAATCTGCTGTCCTTACCCGGTCTGGGCCTACTCCAGACCCCACAGCAATGTGGTTGACTCTTAACTGCCCCTCTGAAATGGCCAAGCAAGCTGCTCAGTTCAAGGGGCAATTAGGGATGGCTGGCGACACTCACAATCCAAGAAGGAACAGAGGGAAGAAAAACCAATGCTCCGACACCACCTGTTTGCTGGGCCTCAAGTTATTCCACCTCCCCATCCCCAGAAGGATAAAAACTGGGAAATAAGAGAGCTGGTCTTGTATACCTTAAAATGGAACACCAGTAAAAACTGGGAAATAGGAGTACTGGTCCCAACTGGTCTTGTATACCTTAAAATGGAACACCAGTAAAAGCTGGGGAATAAGAGTACTGGTCCCAACTGGTCTTGTATACCTTAAAATGGAACACCAGTAAAAACTGGGAAATAAGAGTACTGGTCCCAACTGTTTTTTTTCCCTATTGGGT
This sequence comes from Cetorhinus maximus, assembly GCF_964194155.1. Taxonomy (NCBI): domain Eukaryota; kingdom Metazoa; phylum Chordata; class Chondrichthyes; order Lamniformes; family Cetorhinidae; genus Cetorhinus; species Cetorhinus maximus. The sequence continues at coordinate 3,804,205 of NC_135909.1, forward strand.
TCTTGGATTGTATTGAGCCCTTTTCCAAGTGCTCAGCAACTCGGAGAGTTCGTCCCCAGCAATCGCCGGCCTTAAGAACTACTTGGTCCACCACGGTTCTGCAACTTTTAATCCCCTTACCCAACAAAAACATCTATCAATCTCCATTTTAAAATTTACATTTGGGTGCCTAACCTCAACAACTTCTGGGGCGAGAGAGAGCGAGCTCCAGATTTCACGTTGTCTCAGATTATCTGTGAGGGAATCATATTATGCGTACATCAATTCATCATTTGTGGCTCTATCAACCCTATCTAATCCCTTTAAACACCTCAATTAGATTAGTGCCTTAATCTGTCATATGCGAGGGAATAATGGTATAACATCCCTGTCTTTAACAATGCATGAGAAATGTTACAGGATCTTTTCTTAAATTCATTTATGGGCATTACCGGCTAAGCCAATATTTATTGCCTATCCCTAATTGCTCTTCAGAGGGCATTTAAGAGTCAACTTATCTGGAGTCACATGTAGGCCAGACCAGGTGAGGACAGCAGAGCTCCTAACCACATAGGTTTTTATTATTTGAGATATTCATTGAATTCAAATTTCGATTGAAAGTTTCACCATGGTGGGATTCGAACCCAGGTCCCCAGAGCATTACCCTGGGTCATTGGAATACTAGTCAGTGACAATACCACTATGCTATCACCCCCTTATCTTGCAGTAGTTGCCGCGAGATTAGCAACATCCCAGAATATAGCGCAGCATCTAACATTAAGCCATTGAGGTTTCAATTACAGAAACCTTGCAAAGCTGTGAGGAGGGTCAGGGGACACCCAGAGAGAGCCACTTTTGCTCGAGGTGCTCGATCATATTATTGGGCAGAGGGGGCCTGAGTTGCGTTTTGAGCGCAAATGCTTTGTTTATTAAAACGATTTGACGAAAGGCGGTGGTTGAGGACGGCCTGGTATGTACTCCATTCCCCCCCTCTCCAGTCCTGCGGTTCGGAGATCCAACTTGTCCCTCGCTTCGCTGGCTGATCCTGTTCTGAGTCTTGGGCGCCCGGAGGTTTGGAAAAGGGTTGTGCGAACTGCTTTTTTCCCCTTAATCGCTCGACGGGTTAACACACGACCTGTTAGCGTCAGCGCCCTGATGGTGTTAATGGGAACTGGGAGGGGGGTAAAGGGTTATAGTGGGGCCCCAGCATGTCGAATGCACCCAAGTGGCTCAGAGGAGCAACCAACTCCCGGTGCATAGCGAAACGTGGGAGATTGAATACAGTTTGTCGCTTACTGCATTACTGTAGCGACCTAACCTGAAACAGACTGAGCTCTTTGTGTTACCTTTTTTGTGAGCTGGGCGTGCACAGAAATGGCTGCCGTGCTGTCCACAACCGTGACTGACCTTCGCAAGGTGCTGCAGGGAGGAGGCCCGGGAGAGCTAGTCCAGGCGGAACGGGGCCGAATGGCTTCCTCCTGCGCGGTAGCCATTCCGTGGCGACCTCATGCTGTGATTGGCTGTTTGGGGCCTCCGAAATGCAAATCCTCCCTGACCCGGGGCTGCAACAGTGGGCCCAAATGCTATGGACTGGAACGTTGGCAAACTCTAACGTAACTTCCCAGGAGACGCTGAGATGTAGTTGGGCGTCACTGCTCCAGGTTCTGTGGGAGTTCACTGATAGATTTTCATTCTCAATACTAAACTTTTCCGTCATGACGAAACCAACTATGCTCCCTCTCCAGCGACGTCTCACTCCCAGAAGCCACAGGATAGGAATGCAGTAGATTACAGTGTGCATCAACCACTATGAGCCTTGAACTTTTTCTCATTTATATCAATGACTTTGACAGGAACACAGGGACAGGAGAAGGCCATTCAGCCCATCGAGCCTGCTCTGCCATTCAATACGATCGTGGCTGATTGAACACTCCAATGTCTTTTACACACACAATCCCCGTAACCCTTTAGGTTGTTATTAATCAGAAATCTATCAATCTCTCCCTTAAACATGCTCAATGACTGAGTTTCCATGGCCCTCTGGGGTAGAGAATTCCAAAGATTCACAACTCTCTGAGTAAAGAAATTTCTCTTCATCGCAGCCCTAAGTGGATTCCTCCTTATTTTAGAATTGTGTCCCCTGGTTCTAGTCTCCCCAACCAGGGGGAAACATCTTACATGCATCTATCCTGCCGATTCCTTTAATTATTTAAGGTTAACTTGCAGGTTGAGTCGGTAGTTAGGAAGGCAAATGCAATGTTGGCATTTATTTCGAGAGGACTAGAATATAAAAGCAGGGATGTGCTGCTGAGGCTTTATAAGGCTCTGGTCAGACCACATTTAGAATATTGTGAGCAACTTTGGGCCCCGTAGCTCAGGAAGGATGTGCTGGCCCTGGAGAGGGTCCAGAGGAGGTTCACGAGAACGATCCCAGGAATGAAAGGCTTAACATATGAGGAACGTTTGAGGACTCTGGGTCTATACTCGATGGAGTTTAGAAGGATGAGGGGGGATCTGATTGAAACTTACAGAGTACTGAAAGGCCTGGATAAAGTGGACGTGGGGAAGATGTTTCCATTAGTAGGAGAGACTAGGACCCGAGGGCACAACCTCAGAGTAAAGGGAAGACCTTTTAGAACAGAGATGAGGAGAAACTTCTTTAGCCAAAGAGTGGTGAATCTATGGAATTCATTGCCACAGAAGGCTGTGGAGGCCAGGTCATTGAGTGCATTTAAGACCGAGATAGATAGGTTCTTAAAAAAAAACAAAACAAAAAACAGAACAAAGAGACCACCTGAAGAGATGTCACAAGACCCAACATGAAGGACGGAGAGGCTCTACGAGATGGGTATTGTATGTCTCCAGGGTGGGAAGTCTAACGCCAGTTTCCCGGTGGGCAGGTAGTTCTGTTGAAGGGTCATGAGGACTCGAAACGTTGACTCTTTTCTTCTCCACCAATGCTGCCAGACCTGCTGAGTTTTTCCAGGTAATTCTGTTTTTGTTACAGATAGGTTCTTGATTGGTAAGGGGATCAAAGGTTACGGGGAGAAGGCGGGAGAATGGGGTTGAGAAACTTATGAGCCATGATTGAATGGCGGAGCAGACTCGATGGGCCAAATGGCCTCATTTCTGCTCCTATGTCTTATGGTCTATTTTATAGGTTGCAATGAGATCACCTCTCATTCTTCGAAAATGTAGAGAACACAGGCCCAATTTCCCCAATCTCTCTTCACAGGACAGTCCCACCATCCCGGGAACAAGTCTGGTGAGCCTTCATTGCTCTCCTTCTATGGCTATAATATTGTTCCTAAGGTAAGGGGACCAAAACTACACGCGCTACTCCAGGTGCGATCTAACCAAGCTTCTGTACAAGTGAAGCAAGACTTCACGACTCTTGTACTCAGATCCTCTTGTGATAAAGGCTAACACTCCATTAGCCTTCCTACTTGCCTGCTGCACCTGCATGTTAGCCTGCAGTGACTTATGGGGCAGAAACTTCCCCCCATCGAGGGGCAGGGTTGTGCGGGGGGCAGGTATGAACCCGTTCGGGTCCGCGCCGCCATTTTGCGCGGGCGAGCCAATTAAGGCCCGCCCTGTATGACGCGCGCCCGGAAGCGCTGAGCGCGCCCAGTGCAGGCAGGGTGGGGAGGCAAAGTGGGGAGATTAAGTTTGGATTGAAAGTTTTTGGTTAAGGCAGAGAAAAATTATTTAGATATGTCCCCTCACGTGACATGGTCTCCTGATTTAAGGAAGGATGTAAACGCGTTGGAGGCGGGCTCAGAGGAGGTTTATTAGACTGATACCTGGAATGAGTGGGTTGTCTTATGAGGAAAGGTCGGACAGACTGGGCTTGTTTCCACTGGAGTTTAGAAGAGTGAGGGGGTGACTTGATTGACGTTACAAGACCCTGAACGGCCTTGACAAGGTGGACGTGGAAAGGATGTTTCCTCTTGTGGGTGAGTCCAGAACTAGGGGGGTCACTGTTTTAAAATTAGGGGTCGCCCTTTTAGGACAGAGATGAGGAGAATTTTATTCTCCCAGAGGGTCGTGCGACTTTGGAACTCTGTTCCCCAGAGAGCAGTGGAGGCGGGGTCACTGAATATTTTTAAGGCGGAGGTAGATAGATTCTTGTTAGGCAAGGGGTTCAAAGGTCATTGGGGGGTAGATGGGAATGTGGAACTCGAAACACAAACAGATCGGCCACGATCTTAGTGAAGGGCGGAGCAGGCTCGAGGGGCCGAATGGCCTACTTCCTGCTCCTGTCTCGTAGGCTCGTAACTGACATCCCACAGTGTTACTAGCCCGGTAGCATAACCTCCGCACTGGTGGACCCCTTGGCGCACAAAAAGCCGTGCAAGTTCTTCTTGGTTTAAAACTGAGACGTGCTTGACCCACCCAACTCCGCTCCGCGCCGAGAAATATCGTCAGACGTCTGAACGCTTGACCGCGCGTGCAAACGCTCTGCCCGCTTGTTCACCGGGCAGCGAACCGTAATGGGGTTCGCTGCCTGAATCCCCACTGGTCCAGATCTTTGCACCGTTTGTGCGAGAACAGTTTTTTCACGGGGGCCTTAACCCGGCCAAAGCAACCGTTGAAGGTTACGGGGTGGGGGGGAGGGGGGGGAGGTAAGGCAGGGGAGCGGGGGCAGGGCGGAATGCCCTTTCAGAAAGCCAGTGCAGATTCCCAGTCCAAATGTTCCCGCCCCATCCCCACGGCCACACCCGTCGGCTTCGGGGCCGGAGAATCCCGCCCGCGACCTGGGGGCAGCGGCGATCGGAAACCGTCGATCTCGGCGTGGAGTCCGGGAGACTGTAAAATGGCTCATTTAAAGATGAGGTTTCTGTCCCTTGAGTTTCACAGGGCGGGGGCCAAGGACAGAGAGGTCAGAGCGAGAGCGAGAGCAAAGAATTAAAATGGTGACCAGAGGTTCGGGTCACTCTTGCATTCCTACTTATTTGCCAACGTACGAATTAGGAGCAGGAGTAGGCCACTCGGCCCCTTGAGCCCGCTCCGCTGCTCAATAAGATCGTGGCTGATCGGTGTTGGGTGGTTGCGGGGGGGCGGTGTGGTATTCCACAAAGCGGTTACCCAATCTGACATTGATCTCCCCCCGGAGAACCTCCAGCTTGCTGATTGAAAGAAGGAAATGCTTGCATTTCCATAGCGCCTTTCACGGCCACCAGACATCCCAGATTGCTTTACAACCAATATAATACTTTTAGGAGCGTTGTCACTGTTCGTAGGATCTAAGCAGGTTGATGAAGCCAAAAGAAAGACCCAGAGCCTTTATCTATTGAGAGAGTATATTGACTTGTTCGGCCTCACTCCCCCACAGTGTCCCAGCTATCCCCTATTTATACGTGCTCAAAGACAATTAATACCAGTTTCTCCTAATCTGATCAATGTGATTGATGTTAACAAACCTTAACAATGCATTTAACAAGACATTAACAGCCATTGTTCTAATTAGCCCAGCAGCCAATTTGTGCAAACGATGCTCCCACAAACAGCAATGCATTAATGACCAGGTAACCTGTTTTTATGGATGTTAGTTGAGGGTAAATATTGGTCCAAGACACTGGGGACACTGGTGTCTGGAACACAGCTACGATGTTTATCTCAAGTTTGACTTGTTTTTTTTAAGGCTAATGCTCAAGTGCTTCTAATAGCGGAAAGTACTCAATGGATACTTTCTATTACACTTTCTTAGTACTAAGTATTTTGCAGCATCCTGAGCACAGAAACAGGCCATTTGGCCCAGCTGGTTCATACTGGTGTTAATGCTCCACTCAAGGCTCCTCCCAACTTTCCGTCCCTCACATTTTCAACATATCCTTCTTGCTATTCCTTTCTCTCTCATGCGTTTACCCTTAAATGTATCGCCACTATTCACCTCACCCACTCCCTGTGGCAGAGAGTTCCACATTCTCCCCACTCCCTGGGTAAAGATGTTTCTCCTGAATTCCCGATTGGATTTGTCAGTGACTGTCTTAACATTTATGGCCCCCTAGTTCTGCTCTTGCCCACAAGTGGAAACATTTTCTCCGCCTCAACCCTATCAAAACCCTTTCGTAATTTTAAAGACCTCTATCAGGTCACCCCTCAGCCTTCTCTTTTCTAGATAAAAGCGCCACAGTCTGTTCAATATTTCCTCATAGTTACGTCTCTGTTGTAGTTTTTATTAAGTAAATCTTTTTGGCACCTTCTCCAGTCCCTCTATATCCCTTTTGTAATATAGAGACCAGAACTGTGTTTGGTAACTCCAAGTGTGGTCTAACCGAGGGTCCATATAAGTTTAACAGAACTCCTCTGCTTTTCAATCCCATCCCTTAAGCAAGTGCTGTGTCTGCTTTCCTTATGGCTGTACTAACCTGCATTGAGATAGATGATCGGCCATGATCTAACAGAATGGCGGGGCAGGCTCGATGGGCCGAATGGCCTACTCTTGTTCCTTTGTTCCTACGTTCTGATGTATCACTGCGTTCCATGCTTTGTGTATCTGTACCTCTGGATCCCTCAGTTCCACTATTGTAGGGTGTTGGCTACAGCTCGGTAGGTCTGAAGAGGTCTTTCGTAGTCACACGTAGGTTAACCTTTATTGACTCTTAGGCCTATTTACAGTAAAGAGTACAAGCCAGGAGTTGACTCCATGCTTGCTGGTACACACGGCTCTGTCCAACACCAGGCTAACTCTGGCTGTGGTTCATGTGCTCTCTTACACCTACCCCATTTAGTCTCTTATTACCCATTGGGTATGCAGCCTCCTGATTCTTCCTGCCAAAGCGTATCTTAGCGATATGGAAGTTAACTTGCTCATTTGCTTCAAGTTTTGTTCATGTCTCCCTGTACTTTGCTAAAGCCTTAGACACTCCACCACCCCTCGCAGGATTGGTGTCTGCAGATTTTGAAATCGGACGTCCTGAATCAGGACCGTTTACATAAATGGTGAAGGGTCCTCCTAGAACAGATACCCCTGTGGAACACTGCTTCCCATTTTTCACGCTTCTGAGGAGCTACTTTTAACCCTTACTCTCTGTTTCCTGCTTCACATCCTGAACCCAGTTCGAGGCTATAATTGCAGTTGGAACGGTCAAATTCATAAATAGGCTGGCGAATATCGAGTTTGGCCCATTTCTCTGTTTCGAGAAAGCAAGGCCATCGTTGCTGGATGGGGTTACTTCATAACTGTCTGCATCCCAGGGAAGATTTAAAACAATTCATTCCTGGGATGTGGGTGTCGCTGGCCAGACCAGCATTTATTGCCCATCCCTAATTGCCCCTTGAGAAGGTGGTGGTGAGCCGCCTTCTTGAACCGCTGCAGTCCATGTGGTGTAGGTACATCCACAGTGCTGTTAGAGAGGGAGTTCCAGGGTTTTGACCCAGCCACAGTGAAGGAACGGCCGATTTAGTTCCAAGTCAGGATGGTGAGTGACTTGGGGGTGGGGAGACTTGCAGGTAGTGGTGTTCCCATGTATCTGCTGCCCTTGTCCTTCTAGATGGTAGTGGCCGTGCGTTTGGAAGGTGCTGTCAAAGGAGCCTTGATGAATTCTTGCAGTGCATCTTGTAGATGGTACACACACTGCTGCTACTGTGCATCGGTGGTGGAGGGAGTGAATGTTTGTGGATGGGGTGCCAATCAAGCGGGGCTGCTTTGTCCTGGATGGTGTCGAGTTTCTTGAGTGTTGTGGGAGCTGCACTCATCCAGGCAAGTGGAGAGTATTCCATCACACTCCTGACTTGTGCCTTGTCGATGCTGGACAGGCTTTGGGGAGTCAGGAGGTGAGTTACTCTCCACAGGATTCCCAGCCTCTGACCTGCTTTTGTAGCCATAGTATTAATATGGCTGGTCCAGTTCAGTTTCTGATCAATGGTAACCCCCAGGATGTTGATAGTGGGGGATTCAGTGATGGTAATGCCTTTGAATGTCAAGGGGCGATGGTTGGATTCTCTCTTGTTGGAGATGGTCACTGCCTGACACTTGTGTGGCACGAATGTTACTTGCCACTTGTCAGTCCAAGCCTGGATATTGTCCAGATCTTGCTGCATCTGGACATGGGCTGCTTCAGTGTCTAAGGAGTCGTGAATGGTGCTGAACATTATGCAATCACCAGCGAACATCCCCACTTCTGACCTTATGATGGAAGGAAGGTCATTGATGAAGCAGCTGAAGATGGTTGGGCCGAGGACACTATCCTGAGGAACTCCTGCAGTGATGTCCTGGAGCTGAGATGACTGACCTCTAACAACCACAACCATCTTCCTTTGTGCTAGGTATGACTCCAACCAGTGGAGAGTTTTCCCCCGATTCCCATTGACCTCCAGTTTTGCTCGGGCTCCTTGATGCCACATTCGGTCAAATGATGTCAAGGGCAGTCACTCTCACCTCACCCCGCGAGTGCAGCTCTTTTGTCCACGTTTGAACCAAGGCTGTAATGAGGTCAGGAGCTGAATGACCCTCGCAGAACCCAAACTGGGCATAGTGAACAGGTTATTGCTAAGCAAGTGCCGCTTGATAGCACTGTTGATGACCCTTTCCATCACTTTACTGATGATGGAGAGTAGACTGATGGGGCGGTAATTGGCCGGGTTGGATTTGTCCTACTTTTTGTGTACAGGACATACCCTGGGCAATTTTCCACATAGCCGGGTAGATGCCAGTGTTGTAGCTGTACTGGAACAGCTTGGCTAGGGGCACGGCAAGTTCTGGAGCACAAACCTTCAGTGCTATTGCCGGAATATTGTCAGGGCCCATAGCCTTTGCAGTATCCAGTGCCTTCAGCTGTTTCTTGATATCACGTGGAGTGAATCGAATTGGCTGAAGACTGGCATCTGTGATGCTGGGGACCTCCAGAGGAGGCCGAGATGGATCATCCACTCAGCACTTCTGGCTGAAGGTTGTTGCAAATGCTTCAGCCTTATCTTTTGCACTGATGTGCTGGGCTCCTCCATCATTGAGGATGGGAATATTTGTGGAGCCTCCAGTGAGTTGTTTAATTGTCCACCACCATTCACAACTGGATGTGGCAGGACTGCAGAGCTTAGATCTTATCCGTTGGTTGTGGGATCACTTAGCTCTGTCTATCACTTGCTGCTTATTCTGTTTGGCATGCAAGTAGTCCTGTGTCATAGCTTCACCAGGTTGACACCTCATTTTTAGGTATGCCTGGTGCTGCTCCTGGCATGCCCTCCTGCACTCTTCATTGAACCAGGGTTGATCCCCTGGCTTGATGGTATTGGTAGAGTGAGGGATATGCCAGGCCATGAGGTTACAGATTATGTTTGAGTACAATTCTGCTGCTGCTGATGGCCCACAGCACCTCATGGATGTCCAGTCTTGAGTTGCTAGATCTGTTTGAAATCTATCCCATTTAGCACGTGGTAGTGCCACACAACACGATGGAGGGTATCCTCAATGTGAAAGTGGGACATCGTCTCCACAACGACTGTGCGGTGATCACTCCTACCGATACTGTCATGGACAGATGCATCTGCGGCAGGCAGGTTGGTGAAGATGAGGTTAAGTATGTTTTTCCCTCTTGTTGGTTCCCTCACCACTTGCTGCAGACCCAGTCTAGCAGTTATGTCCTTTAGGACTCGGTCAGCTCAGTCAGTAGTGGTGCTACCGAGCCATTCTTAGTGATGGACATTGAAGTCCCCCACCTAGAGTATATTCTGTGCCCTTGCCACCCTCAGCGCTTCCTCCAAGTGATGTTCAACATGGAGGAGCACTAATTCATCAGCTGAGGGAGGGCGGAGAGCAAGAGGTTTCCTTGCCCATGTTTGACCTGATGCCATGAGACTTCATGGGGTCCAGAGTTGATGTTGAGAGCTCCCAGGGCAACTCCCTCCCGACTGCATACCACTGTGCCGCCACCTCTACTGGGCCTGTCCTGCCGATGGGACAGGACATACCCAGGGATGGTGATGGTGGCGTCTCGGACATTATCTGTAAGATATGATTCTGTGAGGATCACTGTCAGGCTGTCGCTTGACTAGCCTGTCAGGAGACAGCTCTCCCAATTTTGGCACTAGCCCCCAGATGTTAGTAAGGAGGACCTTGCAGGGTCGCTGGGCTGCGATCGCTGTTGTTGTTTCCGGTGCCTAGGTCGATGTCGGGTGGTCCGTCCGGTTTCATTCCCTTTTTGAGGCTTTGTTGTGGTTTGATATAACTGAGTGGCCTTGCTAGACCATTTCAGAGGGCACATTTCTGCAGAACTGGAGTCACATGTAGGCCAGGCCGGGTAAGGAGGGCAGATTTCCTTCCCTAAAGGGACATTAGTGAACCAGATGGGGTTTTTACAACAATCAGCAATGGTTTCATGGTCACCATCAAACTTTTAATTCCAAATTTTTACTGAATTCAAATTCCACCATTCGAACCCGAACCCCTAGAGAATTACCCTGAGCCTCTGAATTACTAGTCCAGCGACAAAACCACTACCCTATCGCCTCTCAAGGGCAATTTGGGATGGACAATAGAATAAAAGCAAAATACTGAGGATGCTGGAAATCTGAAATAAAAGCAGAAGATGCTGGAGAAGCTCAACGGGTCTGGCAGCGTCTGTGGAGAGAGAAACCGAGTTAATGTTTCGAGTCCATATGACTCTTCTTCAGAGCAAGGTACGGACTCGAAATGACAACTCTGTTCCTTCTCTCCACTGACGCTGTCAGGCCTGCAGTGTATTTTCCAGAGTTTTTCTATTAATATTCGATGGGCAATGAATGCTGGCCCAGCCAGTGATGCCCAGGTCCCGTGAAAGCATTGGAAAAAGAACGCTGGGCGACCCTTCCACAAGTCCAAACCCGTGCTTTGAACCGAATGCAGGGGAGCGCCTCGGACCCGTCCATTTCCCCGCACTCTCACTGCTGGTCTGCGTTGGGATTTGAACGCGCATCCCAAAGTGGAAAGACCAGATTCTAAATCACCGCGGGCAGAGTCTTTATACCTTGTCGGGTGGGCGCGGTGAACGGCCGCAAAACCCACCGCCGCCGCCCGCGATTCCCAATTAACGGGCATCCAGCGTGAAACGCGCGCGGATCACCTCGGCGCTGCCCGGGGACCGGGCGGGGAGGGAGGGGCTCAGCGCTGAGGTGTGCCCGTGCGCGGGATGGGATGGGCGGGCGCGCGCGCGCTATCTGAGAGCTCTCCCCGAAGGCCTCAGGGAGCCGAAGACTTTTTTAACATCGAAAATAAACATTTCGAAAAACAAGGAAAACGCCTCCCCTCACCCGACCCTGTCCACATGAGCCGGGAGACGTGTTAAAAAACCGGGTTTTGAAAATTTCTATCGTTTCTTTTTTAAAAAAAACCACCGTTCGAAACCTCATCCCGCCCGTGGACGAGTTTTCGCACAAAAGGCAAAGGCCGCTTGACCATTTCGCCCGCCCGCCGACCGTAAGTTTGGGACGGGCAGTGAAAAATTCAATTTAATTCATTGATTTAAGGGCCTTATAACAGGCCTCTTAATTGTCGGCCGCCTCTCTCTCGCCGACCGAAAGATCGCGAGAGTGCGCGGTGACCTCGGGACGCTCGCCCAACATCGTCGCGCGCTATTTCACTCCCGCTCGAGTCGGGCGCGTGCCCCCCTGTGGGACGAAAGATTCTGCCCCAGAATCCCACCCCCCACCCCCGCCGAACCCCGCTTGCTGTTATTAACAGAGCAGTGACATCTAGAACACGGATTTTAAAATTTATTATTCTCTCCCAAGGCCTATCTTCCCTTCAAAGGATAGATTTATAATCTCAATCGCTTTACAACTTCTTATCATAGCAGGAACCAATAGTTCTTGCACAGCTGAGTGTTAATATTTTACAATGTAAATCTCGTAAGTATAATGGTATCATTGCAATAAGGGGGAAGAAGGCCCATAAAAACCTGTGGTTATTAGATATAAAAATGAACATGTTCAAACAGGGATCCTCTTCACATTGGTCCATCCTACATCTCTGGGAAACATCGGAAAGTAACGGACCTGCAATAAATCGCTTTGAAGGACAGCGGTGGGTGTTATGAGTTTAACGTGGCGGGTCCCATCACCCACTAACTGCAGCAAGATGAGCAACGCGGTGGCTAAAATTTGCAGATGACACTAAGACGGGCAGGAAAGTATGATGCGAAGAAGACATTGGGAGTTTGCAGGCGGATGTAGATAGGTTGAGCGAGTGGCCAAAAAATCTGGCAGATGGAGCACAATGTGGGAAAATGTGAAGTTGTTCGCTTTGGCAGGAAGAATAAAAAAGCAAAGTGTTACTTAAACGGAGAGCGACTGCAGAATTCCGAGGTGCAGAGGGATCTGGGTGTTCTAGTGCATGAGACACAAAAAGTTAAGATGCAGGTGCAGCACGTCATCAAGAAGGCTAATGGAATGCTATCCTTTACTGAGAGAGGAATTGAACGTAAAAGTAATGATGTTATACTTCATTTATATGGGGCATTGGTGAGACCACATCTCAAAGGATGTAAATGCGTTGGAGGTGGTTCAGAAGAGGTTTACTAGATTGATATCTGGAATGAGCGGGTTGTCTTATGAGGAAAGGTTGGACAGACTGGCCTTGTTTCCACTGGACTTTAGAAGAGCGAGGGGGTGATTTGATTGAAGTGTACAAGACTCTGAACGGCCTTGACAAGGTGGACGTGGAAAGGATGTTTCCTCTTGTGGGTGAATCCAGAACTAGGGGGTCACTGTTTTAAAATTAGGGGTCGCCCTTTTAGGACAGAGATGAGGAGAATTTTTTTCTCCCAGAGGGTCGTGTGACTTTGGAACTCTCGGCCTCAGAAGGTGGTGGAGGCGGGGTCACTGAATATTTTTAAGGTGGAGGTGGATAGATTCTTGTTAGGCAAGGGGATCAAAGGTTATCGGGGGGTAAATGGGGATGTGGGACTCGAAACCCAAACAGATCAGCCCTGATCTTATTGAATGTTGGAGCTGGCTTGAGGGGCCGAATGGCCTAGTCCTGCTTCTATTTCGTTTGTTTGTATAACAACCAATTACTCTTTAGCTGGCAGTGTTAGTCATGGGAAGAACGTTGGCCAGGACGCTGGGTGATTTCCACTGCCCATCCTGAAATAGTCTTGTTTCAGGTCAGGCATTGGTCTCTTTAGTTTTTCATACCTTGAGACCATAACACGTAGGAGCAGAAGTAGGCCATTCGGCCCATCGAGCCTGCTCCGCCATTCAGTGATATCATGGCTGATCTGATAATCCTCAATTCCACTTTCCTGCCTTTTCCCCATAACCCTTGATTCCCTTACTGATTAAAAACCTGTTTATCTCAGCCTTGAATATACTTAATGACCCAGCCTCTACAGCCCTCTGCGGTAAAGAATTCCACAGATTCACTACCCTCTGAGAGAAGAAATTCCTCCTCATCTCTGTTTTAAATGGCTGACCCCTTATTCTGAGATTATGCCCTCTGGTCCTAGACTCTCCCACAAGGGGCAACAACATCTCACCATCTACCCTGTCAAGCCCCCTAAGAAACTTATATGTTTCAATAAGGTCACCTCTCATTCTTCTAAACTCCAATGAGTACAGGCCCAACCTACTCGACCTCTCCTCATAGGAAATTCCCTCCATGCCTGGGATCAGCCTAGTGAACCTTCTCTGGACTGCCTCCAATGCCAGTATATCTTTCCTTAGATAAGGGACCAAAACTGTTCACAGTATTCTAGGTCTAACTAGTGCCTTGTATAGTTTTAGCAAGACTTCCCTATTTTTATACTCCATTCCCTTTGAAATAAAGGCCAACATTCCAGTTACCTTCCCTATTCCCTGCTGAACTTGTATGGTAGCTTTTAGTGATCCATGCATGAGGACCTCCAAATCCCTCTGTGCTGCAGCCTTCTGCAGTCTTTCTCCATTTAAATAATAATCAGCTCCTCTATTTCTTCCTGCCAAAGTGCATAACCTCACATTTTCCCACATTATATTCCATCTGCCAAGTTTTTGCCCACTCACTTAACCTGTTTATATCCCTCTGTAGACTCTGTGTCATCCTCACCACTTGTATTCCCACCTATTTTTGTGTCATCCGCAAACTTGGCGATAGTACATTCATTTCCCTCATCCAAGTCACTGGTATGTATTGTAAATAATTGTGGCCCCAGCACTGCTCCCTGTAGCACCCCACTAGTTACAGGTTGCCATCCTGAAAATGCCCCCAACTCTTATCCCAACTCTCTGTCTTCTATTAGTTAGTCAGTCCTCTATCCATGCTAATATACTACACCGAACACCATAGGCTCTTATCTTATTAAGTAGCCTTATGTGCGGTGCCTTATCGAATGCCTTTTGGAAATCTAAATATATCACATCTACTGGTTCCCCTTTATCTATCCTGCTTGTTATGTCCTCAAAGAATTCTAATGAATTTGTCAGGCATGATTTCTCCTTCATGAAGCCATGCTGACTCTACTTGATTATATTATGTATTTCTAAATGCTCTGCTGTTACATCCTTTATAATAGACTCCAACATTTTCACAATGACAGATGTTAAGCTAACTGGCCAAAAGTTACCTGTTTTTTGTCTCCCTCCCTTTTTGAATAAGGGTGTTACATTGGCAGTTTTCCAATCCTCTGGGACCTTTCCACAATCTAAGGATTCTTGGAAGATTACTACCAGTGCATCCACTATCTCTGTAGCTACTTCCTTTAATATCCTAGGATGCACTCATCATGTCCAGGGTACTTATTGGCCTTTAGCCCCTTTAGTTTCCCTAGTACTTTTCCCCTAGTAATAGTTGTTGTATTTATTTCCTCCCCCACTTTTGCCTCTTGATTATTTAATATTTTTGGAATGCTATTAGCATCTTCTACAGTGAAGACTGATGCAAAGTATTGATTCAATTCCTCTGCCTATTCCTGGTTCCCCAACCTCATTCTGAAGGGCCCTATCTTCACTTTGGCCTCTCTCTTCATTTTTATATATTTAATTAAGCTCTTACTGTCCGTTTTTATATTACTTGCTAGTTTCCCCTCAGAGTTTACTTTCTCCCTCTTTATTTTTTTTGGTCATCTTTTGTTGGATTTTAAAACTTTCCCAATCCTCTGGCTTACCACTAATCTTTGCCACACTGAATGCTTTTTCTTTCAATCTGATTCTATCCTTAACTTCCTTGGTTAACCATGGTTGATTTATCCCCTTCCTAGAATCTTTCTTCCTCACTGGGATATATCATTGTTGTGGGTCATGAATTATTTTCTTAAACATCTGCCATTGTTCATCAACCATCTTCTCTGCTAAACTCCTTTCCCCGTCCACTCCAGCCAACTCTGCCCTCATTCCTTTGTAATTACCCTTATTTAAGTTGAGTACAGTTGTTTTCGATAAGGAACCTCACAGAAGGCTACTTAATAAGGTAAGAGCCTATGATGTTGGGGGTAGTGTATTAGCATGGATAGAGGACTGGCTAACTAATAGAAGACAGAGAGTTGGGTTGGTGTTTCCGACCCAAATTTCTCACTCTCACACTGAATGCTAAATTCCCCACCATGTTATGGTCACTGTTTCCTAGGGGATCTTTTACTCTTGAGATCATTTATTAAACCCGCCTCATTACACATTACCAGATCCAAAATAGCCTGACCCCTGGTTGGATCCACAACATACTGTTCTGGGAAGCAGTCCCGAGCACCTTGATGTTCTGGGGTCCTTCTCCAGCTACTTGGGAGTTCATTAATTTTGCTTCTCTGGGATTTGGGGGTCCATCCTTTGCTGCCACCATGTTGTAAAGGTTCATTTGGTGCCTTCACTAAGAGGTCTTGAGACTTGCATGTTTAAACATAAACCATTCCTTGTTAACCCATAACTGCATACGTCTCCCAGGTCCTGCCAAGCATGGGTGCAGCCTCCATGATGGCTCCTTCCAGACTCTACTCTGCAGTCTACCACCATGTGACTCTCAACATCATATACACTGTTCACCAGTCCCACATTAACCCTAACTCTGCCGAACATCCTTTATACCACGATGGCTTGCTGCTTTCCCTTCAAAGCACGTGCAACTTGCGGGGATGTTTGATGTCCGTCTGGGTCATCAGAAAAGGCTGAAGGAGAAGCGAGGGATGTGGCGAGAAGATGGCTGGTGGGACTGAGATCCATGTTGATTTGGTGAGCCTATCAGCCTTCCCCTGTCGTCAACATAGGAACGACTAGGAGGTGATATGAGTTTACGACACTTCCCAATCTGCCATGTTACGAATCCTACCTCATGATCAAGCCTTTGGTCACCTGCCTTAATGTTTCCTTATGTGGCTTGATGTCAAATATTGTCCGATGACATTCCAGTGAAACACCTTGGGAATTTTAGACCTTGCTAAAGGTGCTATATCAATGCAGGTTGTTGTTTAATAGGTTCTTGCCTTAATTAACTAAAGTTAACTCACACACACAGCCTTTGGGTGTTAACCGTGGCTCAATGGGTTCGAGTCCTCCGGAGACTGCAGCGCAAAACCCAGGCTGACACTCCCTGCAGTGCCGAGGGAGTGCTGCACTGCCGGAGGGGGCCGTCTTTCAAATGCGTTGCCAAGCCGTGGGGCCTGGCCTGCCCTCTCAGGCAGACGCGGCAGATCCCACGGAAGGAGGGCAGGGGCGCTCTCTCGGTTGTCTTATCCCGTCATTATCGCATTGCTGTTTGTGGGAGCTTGCTGTGCGCAAATTGTCTTGCTGTGTTACTTACAGTCCAACAGCGACTACGCTTCAGAAGTATTTCACTGGCTGCCAAATGTTTTATGGGGAGGTGGTGGCATAGTGGTGTTGTCACTGAGCTAGCAATCCAGATAACCCAGGGTAATTCTCTGGGTACTAGGGTTCAAATCCTACCACAGCAGATTCAATAAAAATCTGGAATTAAAAGCCTGATGTTGACTGGAATGTTAAGACCGTTGCTGATTGTTGTAAAAACCCAAAACAAAAACAGAATTACCTGGAAAAACTCAGCAGGTCTGGCAGCATCGGTGGAGAAGAAAAGAGTCGATGTTTCGGGTCCACATGACCCTTCAACAGAACTGAAATATAGTTAGGAGAGGGGTGAAATTTAAGGTGGGGGGCGGGGGGGAGAGAAGTTGAGGGTCAGGTGGTTGTAGGGACAAGCAAGCAGTGATAGGAGCAGATAATCAAAAGATGTCACAGACAAAAGGATCAAAGAGGTGTTGAAGGTGGTGATATTATCTAAGAAAAGTGCTAATTAAGAATGGATGGCAGGACACTCAAGGTACAGCTCTAGTGGGGGTGGGGTGGAAAGGCTGGCAAGGTATTAGTTGTAGAAAAAACCCATCTGGTTCACTAATGCCCCCTTAGGGAAGGAAATCTGCCATCCTTACCTGGTCTGGCCTAAGTGTGACTCCAGACCCACAGCAATGTGGTTGACTCTTAAAAATGCTCTCTGAATGAGGGATGGGCAATAAGTGCTGGCCCAGCCGCATCTTATGAATGAGGGAAAAAACTTTAAGCCATCACGAATGGTGCTATAAAAAATTCTCTTTCTTTCTAGAGTTTAATGCCTTCAAGGTTTCTGCAAAAGGTTCTGTGAGGAGCCTAGAGTTTTAGTTAACTGAAGCAATGAATCCAGTGATGGTGGCATAGGAGTAATATCACTGAACTAGCAACCTGAGTTACATGGGTTCAAATCCCAACAGAGTAGCTGGTGGAACTGAAATCCCATTTTAAAATCTGGAATTGAAAGCCAATCTCAGCGATGGTGACTCCCCCGACAGCGATCATCGATTGTGATTGAAAACCCCAAGGTGGAAGCAAAATACCCTGCGGCTGCTTGGAGATCTGAAGCAGAAACAGAAAATGCCAGGGGGCGAAAACTCAGCAGGTCTGGCAGCGTCTGCGGAGAGGGAAACCGGGTTAACGTTTGGAGACTAGCACGGCTCTTCGTCAGAGCTTAAAAAGCCTCCTGGTTTCACGGACGCTTCCCCCTGTAGGGGAAGGGAAACCTGCCGTCCTTACCCGGTCTGGGCCTACACGCGACTCCAGACCCCACAGCGATGGGGTTGACTCTTAACCGAGCCCCCACCCCCTATCTGAAATGGCCGAGCGAGATGCCCAGTTCGAGGGCGGTTAGGGATGGGCCCGCTCGTCCGTGACGGAATAAAGGAGGTGAGAAAACAGCTTCCTCCTTAGCAAGGGAAAAGATGTACGAGGAGAGGAAAAATTAACGTGGGTCTGATTCCAACTCAGGGGCACCTCAAGGGAAGGACTGGCCCTTTGAGGTACACAGCAGTACCCCCCGCCACTCCTAAACCACGGAGCACAATGTCTTAAAACAAAAATAAAAATAGCTGGAAAAGCTCAGCAGGTCTGACAGCGTCTGCGGAGAGGGACACAGTTAACATTTCGAGTCCGCGAGACTTTCTGATGAAGAGTCATGCGGACTCGAAATGTTAACTGTGTCCCTCTCCGCAGACGCTGTCAGACCTGCTGAGCTTTTCCAGCTATTTTTAGTTCTGTTTCAGATTTCCAGCATCCGCAGTATTTTTGCTTTTATCTTAGAGCATAGCGTCTTGGTAGTTATAACTGATTGAATCAATATTTGGTCATATAACTGTTTTTGCATGGGAAGCAATGATAATAAAATTGCGGAAAGATAGGGAGGAGGGAGCTGTGGGCTGCAATGGCCCACTGGCTTATGAAAGAGTGATGTGAGCAGGACAGGTCGTGATGTCTCATTGATTTTAATGCAGGGAGGGCGGCGGAGAGTATGTCCTGAAGGGGCTGAGGGGCAATCTACACAGTCTGGGATCCAAACACCATTCGAGGGTCTCTTCAGGCACAGAGGGCCACAGCGCGATCAATTTAAACCACAGGGGCAGGTGGGGGGGATCTTAGATGGTGAAATGTGGTCCCAGGACCAGACCGGTGTCTCTCCTCTACAATCATAGCCTCCCAGAAACCGCCTTTGTCTGGGACAAATCTCCTGCAGGCAGTCGGCCAGCTCGCAACGATCCAGCGGGAGATAGTGACAGGAGGGACGCTAATCAACGTTCAAGTTTCATTGGAATTTACTTACAAACAAAATGAGGTGCAGGGAGCAGCCGTCCAACCCTTGTTCAATTCCAGTAACATGTTAAAGAGAATTTCTGTCACCTCTCTTGCTGCTCATAATCAGTCACATTGCAAAAGAACTGCTGAATAGTCAGTGCAGGTCAGATCAATCACCGTCCCATAAATTCCTCCATCTCAGGCACAGGAGCTTTTCTGCAGGGCGGCAAATGGTTGAATTAGAACACCGTCAGGAGCATTAAACACCGTCAGGAGCATTAAACACCGTCAGGAGCACTAAACACCGTCAGGAGCACTAAACACCGTCAGGAGCATTAAACACCGTCAGGAGCACTAAACACCGTCAGGAGCATTAAACACCGTCAGGAGCATTAAACACCGTCAGGAGCATTAAACACCGTCAGGAGCACTAAACACCGTCAGGAGCATTAAACACCGTCAGGAGCATTAAACACCGTCAGGAGCATTAAACATTGTCAGAAGCATTAAATACTGTCAGAAGCATTAAACACTGTCAGAAGCATTAAATACTGTCAGAAGCATTAAACACCGTCAGAAGCATTAAATACTTTCAGAAGCATTAAACACTGTCAGAAGCATTAAATACTGTCAGAAGCATTAAATACTGTCAGAAGCATTGAACACCATCAGAAGCATTAAACAAACACCGTCAGAAGCATTGAACACTGTCAGAAGCATTAAACACCATCAGAAGCATTAAATAAACACTGTCAGAAGCATTAAACAAACACTGTCAGAAGCATTAAACACTGTCAGAAGCATTAAACACCGTTAGAAGCATTAAACATCGTCAGAAGCATTAAACACTGTCAGAAGCATTAAACAAACACCGTCCGAAGCATTAAACACTGTCAGAAGCATTAAACATTCACAGAAGCATTAAACATTGTCAGAAGCATTAAACACCGTCAGAAGCATTAAATACTGTCAGAAGCATTAAACACCATCAGAATCATTAAACAAACACCTTCAGAAGCATTAAACACTGTCAGAAGCATTAAACACTGTCAGAAGCATTAAACAAACACCGTCAGAATCATTAAACACTGTCAGAAGCATTAAACACTGTCAGAAGCATTAAACAAACACCGTCAGAAGCATTAAACACCGTCAGAAGCATTAAACACTGTCAGAAGCATTAAACATGACTGGTTTGTGGGGACCACCCATTGCTGTTCTTTTAAAATGTCTGAGTAACACCTACATTATCCACACTATAACAACACAAACATGCACACACGTACCTACACCCAGACACACACCTACACGCACACGCACACACACACCCCTACACACGCTCAAATACACACACACACACGCACACGCTGTTACATACACGTGCGTGCACACACACACACATACACTCACACGTTGTTACACACACACACACGCACACACATACACTCGCATGCACACACACATGTACATACACTCACACACAAATACACACTCACATATACACACACAAGCACGTATTCACATACACACACACAGACACACTCTTACACACACACAGTTACACGCACGTGTGCACACACTCTCACACGCAGACACATACACTCTCACACACACGTACACTCTCTCACTGTTACACACATACACACACACTCGCACACATACACACACACACACACACACTCACACATATACTCACACACACACAATCACTAAGCTAAAAGCAAAATATTGCGAATGTTGGAAATCTGAAATAAAAACAGAAAATGCTGGAAAAACTCAGCAGGTCTGACAGAATCTGTGGAGAGGGAAACAGAGTTAATGTTTCGAGTCCGTATGGCTCTTCTTCAGAGCTGAAGGGAGGTAGAAATATGATGGATTTTATACTGTTTAAGAGGGGGTGGAATTTTTCCAGCATTTTCTGTTTTTATTTCAGACATACACACACTGTCACACACACTCACCCTCACACACTCACAAGCATGCATTCACATACACACACACAGACATACACATACTCATATACACTCACACACTGTTACACACGCGTGCGTACACACACACACACATACTTACGCTCACACATACACTCACACACACACTCATGAACGCGCACACTGTTACATACACACACTGTTACACACACACACACACACATACACATGCACACACACACTCACATGCACATACACACACTCACACGCACAAGCACACAGTCTCACACACACTGTTACACACGCTCTAACATATACACACTCACATACACACACACATACACATACTCATATACACACACACACACACACGGTTACACAAACGCACGTGCACACACACATACTTACACTCACACATACACTCTCATGAACGCACACACTGTTACACACACACATACACACACATGCACACACTGTTACACACACAAACACACACACACTCACGCACATACACACTGTCTCACACACACATTGTCACATACGCTCTAACACATACACACTCACATACACACGCACACACTGTCACACACACATACTCACATACACACACAGTCACACACTCCCTATCTCTGTAACAATCTCCAGCCCCTACAACCCTCCGAGATCTCTGCGCTCCTCCAATTCCGCTCTCTTGCACATCCCCCGATTTCCCATCGCTCCACCACTGGCGGCCGTGCCTTCAGCTGCCTGGGGTGGGGGGAGGGGTGGGGGGGCCCTAAGTTCTGGAATTCCTTCCTCCAGCCTCTCCAACCCTCACTCTCTCCTCCTTTGAGACGCTGCTTAGAATCGACCTCTTTGGCCGATCTTTTGGTGACCTGTCCCTAAATATCTCCTCATGTGGCTCGGGGTCAAAGTTTGCTGGATAACACTCCTGTGCCGTGGGATGTTTCCTACGCTAAAGGTGCTATATAAACGCAATACATAGCAAGGAGGACCCCCTTATCCTTGGGGCAATGGACGCTGTGATCTGAAAGGTAAGGGAGATGGGACCCTGGGTGTGTCAGTACCTGAGCCCATCGACACCCTCAGGAGGGCCGTCAACCAGTGGGGATTTGCGGGGATTATCTTTTCCTTTACCCCTTCGCGGGATGTGTGGGCGTCGCTGGCGGGGCCAGCATTCGTTGCCCGTCCCTAATTGCCCCTTGATCTGAGGGGCTTTTCAGATCGGAAAGTTTCAGAACCAATGAGCTGGCTCACGGATGGAGCCCTCGATCAGTTGACCCTAGAGTCAGGCATAAGAGAAGTGTGAGGCGATCCATTTTGGTCGGAAGAGCATGGGGAGGCAATATAAAACAAGGGCCACAATCCTAAAGGGGGCGCGGGGCAGAGGGACCTGGGTGTATATGTGCATAGATCATTGAAGGTGGCAGGACAGGTGGAGAGAGCAGTTAATAAAGCATATAGTATCCTGGGCTTTATTAATAGGGGCATAGAGTACAAGAGCAGGGAGGTTATGCTGAACTTATATAAGACACTAGTTAGACTTCAGCTGGAGTATTGTGTACAGTTCTGGGCGCCACACTATAGGAAGGATGTGAACACATTGGAGAGAGTGCAGAAGAGGTTTACAAGAATGGTTCCAGGGATGAGACACTTCAGCTATGAAGGGAGATTGGAGAGGTCGGGACTGTTCCCCTGGGAGAGGAGAAGTTTCAGAGGAGATTTGATACAGGTGTTCAAAATCACGAGAGGGGGCCTGGACGGAGTGGACGGGGAGAAGCTGTTCCCGCTCGCTAAAGGATCGAGAACCAGAGGGGCACAGGCTGGAAGCAAAAGAAGCAAACGCGAGGTGAGAAAAAGCTTTCTCACACAGCGAACGGTTCGGGTCTGGAATGCGCTGCCTGCAAGTGTGGTGGGGGCAGGTTCGATCGAGGCGTTCAAGTGGGCATCGGATGATGATTTGAATATAAACAATGAGCAGAGGCAGGGAGAGTGGCACTAAGTCGTGTTCTCATTCGGAGAGCCGGTGCGGACATGATGGGCCGAATGGCCTCCTCCTGCACCAGGACAACTCTGTGAGTCTGCGATAAAACACGGAGTGGATCAATGGGTTGCTATCGATGCCTGGCGTTAACCCTGCCTCAGTTCTCAGCTCTTACTCCCCAGCCGGAAGGATTGCGGGCACAAGCCCCACTCCAGAGGCCTGAAGGCAGAATCCAGGCCGCCGTGCCGGTATTGAGGGAGTGCTGCCCCGCTGGAGGCGCTATCTTTCGGGCTGGAGGCCTAGTCCCTCTCAGGTGGATTCAAAAGATCCCCGTGGCCCCTCCTGGGTGAATGGAGGAGCTGGGGGGAGGTTGGGTGGGGGGGTGGTGTTTGTGGGTTCTCCCCAGTGCCCCTGGCCCTGCTGTCGATCCCTGAAGCAACATCACGGTAAACGGGCGATCTCGTCATTGCCGCGTGGCTGCTCGTGGGATCTTGCTGTGCGAAAATTGGCCGCTGCTTTTCACGCCAGGCAACAGCGCTTGAAAAGTACATCATCGGCTTGGAAATGCTTTGACAGGCCGGTGGTTGTGGAGGGCAATATAGAATTTAAAAAAATATTCTTTCACGGGGATATGGGCGTCACTGGCTGGGCCCAGCATTTATTGCCCATCCCTAATTGCCCTCTTGAGAAGGTGGGGGTGAGCCGCCTTCTTGAGCCGCTGCAGTCCCTGTGGTGTAGGTACACCCACAGCGCTGTTAGGGAGGGAGTTCCAGGATTTTGACCCAGCGACAGTGAAGGAACGGCCGATATATTTCCAAGTCAGGGTGGTGAGTGGCTCGGAGGGGAACTTCCAGGTGGTGGCGTTCCTGAGCACCTCCTGCCCTTCGTAAGATCGGAATCCCCTCCAACCAGGCATTATGAAATATAAAAACCCACAGACACAAGGGTACTGCAAATAAACAGGCCAAACCTCAACACGAGAAACAGACAGAGGCAGGCTATACTGTCAGGGGGTTAACTTTCAAAACATTCCAATATCGAATCAAATCCGATACTATGAAAGGACACTGGGACATTATCACAACAGTGACACAAGATAAAAGCAAAATACTGCGGATGCTGGAAATCTGAAACAAAAACAAGAATACCTGGAAAAACTCAGCAGGTCCGACAGCATCTGCGGAGAGGAGCACAGTTAACGTTTCGAGTCCGTATGACTCTTCAACAGAACTGTAGCTGCCATCAAGTGTCTACTGCATTCGCTGCTCCCAATGCGGTCTCCTCTACATTGGAGAGACC
Source organism: Cetorhinus maximus (assembly GCF_964194155.1). NCBI lineage: Eukaryota > Metazoa > Chordata > Chondrichthyes > Lamniformes > Cetorhinidae > Cetorhinus > Cetorhinus maximus. The sequence goes on from NC_135909.1 coordinate 3,828,388, forward strand.
AAACGCAGACTGGGTGACCGCTTTGCGGAACACCTTCGGTCTGTCCGCAAGCATGACCCAGACCTTCCTGTCGCTTGCCATTTCAACACCCCACCCTGCTCTCTTGCCCACATGTCTGTCCTTGGCCTGTTGCATTGTTCCAGTGAAGCTCAACGCAAACTGGAGGAACAGCACCTCATCTTCCGACTAGGCACTTTACAGCCTTCCAGACTGAATATTGAGTTCAACAATTTTAGATCATGAACTCTCTCCTCCATCCCCACCCCCTTTCCGATCCCCCTTTTTTCCAATAACTTATATAGATTTTTCTTTTCCCACCAATTTCCATTATTTATAAATGTATTTCCATCTATTGTTTTATCTCTGCCTTTTAGCCTATTTCGATCCCTGCCCCCCATCCCACCCCCACTAGGGCTATCAGTACCTTGCTCGTCCTGCTTTCTACCCTTAATGTCACCTATTAGCACATTCCTTAGATAATATCACCACCGTCAACACCTCTTTGTCCTTTTGTCTGTGACATCTTTTGGTTATCTCCACCTATCACTGGCCCTCTATCCAGCTCTACCTGTCCCACCCACCCCCCCTTAAACCAGCTTATATTTCACCTCTTCTCTATTTTTCCTTAGTTCTGATGAAGAGTCATTCGGACTCGAAACGTTAACTGTGTTCCTCTCCGCAGACGCTGTCGGACCTGCTGAGTTTTTCCAGCTATTTTTGTTTTAATTCAATTAAGAAGCTGGGAAGACCATCGCACCAAATGGTCCCGGGCAACAGCTGACATGCAAACAACCTCAACAACGGCCAAGAATGGGGGGGAACCTGTTCCACATACATCAGCCCGGGAGCCAGGGGGACACTTCACCTGAATGGGGCCCCGTTGTTTCGGGTGTGGGAGCAACATCGGCGGCGAATGGGCCTGTTTGGATGAAGGCGTGTAACGGGTTGAAGGGTTCGAAGGGTGCCAGGTGCTGACTATTGGCAGGACGCCTTCAAGGGAACGCGTTTTGATTATTTTCGATAAGGGACCACCGTGAAAGACCGAGATGGAAGGGCCTGGCACGGCAGAAGGAAGGGAGGAAGGTCAAAGAAGGAGGGAGGTCAAGGAGGAAGGCCAGGAGTGGTCAACCTGACACGTGGACTGACAACTTTTGCTGGAAGGATCAACCGTGCGGGGAGTTGCAAGTTGTCAACCAGATTCGAGGGGTAGTGGGGCTGTGGGTTAAAAGGTAGTTGAAGGGCAGCAACCAAACTGGACTGAATTGAGGAAGAAGTCAGGCAGAAATGTGCGGGTCTTGCCTTGTGGTTTTCCTGTAGAGGCTTTTCAATGAGTCATGGATTTTTGTTTTTTTTATATATGTGTTTACGGCAAGCAGGGGTTAAATCGTGGAGGGATTTAAATCGGGCTAACCAAGTGTGAGTGTTGTGCGGTTAAAAACAGAAAGTGCTGGAAAAACTCGGTCGGTCCGGCAGCATCTGCGGAGAGAGAAACAGGGTTGTGTTGTGTGGTGTCATTTACACTAAATGGAGCTCTAGTATCAGGGCGTTAGGAGTATTCTAATAAACAAGCTTGTGGTTGAGCAAACCCCATGTCAGTGTAATCTTTTCCTTTATAAAACCCTAAAGTCAAGATCTATCAATAGGGGAAATGAGTGGAAATGACTGGAATTCGCTGCCCAAGTTGGTGGTAGAGGCAGAAACTCTAAACTCTCTTAAAAAGTACCTGGATCTGCACCTTAAGTGCTGTAAGCCGCAGGGCTATGGGCCGGGTGCAGGAAGGTGGGATTAGAAAGGGCACCTGGGTGTGCTTGGGCTGGCATGGACAAGATGGGCCGAATGGCCTCCTTCTGTGCTGTAACTTTTCTATGATTTCTATGAGAGCAGGAACTTCCTTCACCTTGTCCTTCTATGTGGTAGAGGTCGCGGGTTTGGAAGGTGCTGTCGAAGGAGCCTTGGTGAGTTGCTGCAGTGCATCTTGTAGACGGTACACACACTGCTGCTACTGTGTGTCGATGGTGGAAGGAGTGAATGTTGGTGGATGTGGTGCCGATCAAGCAGGGGCTGCTTTGTCCTGGATGGTGTCGAGCTTCTTGAGTGTTGTGGGAGCTGCAACTCATCCAGGCAAGTGGGGAGTATTCCATCACACTCCTGACTTGTGCCTTGTTTGGGGAGTCAGGAGGTGAGTTACTCTCCGCAGGATTCCCAGCCCCTGACCTGCTCTTGTAGCCATGGTATTTATATGGATAAACCAGTTCAGTTTCTGGTCAATGGTAACCCCCAGGATGTTGATAGTGGGGGGATTCAGTGATGGTAATGACATTGATGGTAAGGCCATTGGATAGAAGGTCTTTGTCAATCTCTCCTTAGCCCCTGCCAATCTCTGGCCTTCTATCCAGCTTCACCTGCACCCCCACCTTAAACAGTATAAATTTCTACTTCTCTTTAGCTCTGAAGAAGAGTCACACGGACTTGAAACGCGAACTCTGTGTCCCTCTCCCCGCAGATGCCGTCAGACCTGCTGAGTTTTTCCGGAGTTTTCTGTTTTTGTTCCACTTGAAGCCTGGTTTGTCCTAGGCGGTGTTGCTGTGCGAGGTGGAGATAGGATAGGCACTGACTGGCCTGCTGTTCATCCGCGTCGTTACACGCGAAATCAGGAAAAAGCCGGGGGGGGCTCTTTTCTTCTGAAGCGGAGCGGTTTTGACGAGCTGTTCGGAGGTGGGGGTCCTTTTAAGCGAGGGGGGCGCCTGCCAGCGGGTGGCCTCTAGCTCGCCAGGACGTGGCGCCCCCTTGCGTGCCTGCGGTGCCCAGATGTCGCCACCCGCCTCCAGCCAGGGTTGCGGCTGGCGTGTGGGCGTCAGCCGCGCCACAGCGCCCAAGCTCAGCCGTCAATCTCCCCAACGTTCCTCAGGGCCAGGGGTGAACAGCAAACGGTTTGGCCAAGGCTGTTAGCGCCTGCCGAACGGTGAACCGGTGCCGCCTGGAGAGGGGCAAAGGCAACCAGGGGTGAGAGGGCGATCGACTTTACAGCCTGGTTTTCCATGCTGCGGTACAATAAATGGCGCACTCCCTTCAGGTTACTCCGTCTCCCTGGCAACCGGGCCCACTTCTCTTTAAGCCTGAATTTCTTTGCACAGGGAGGAAGGCAGAGGGTGAAAGGTTCGCATTTCCTCGGCACCTTCCGCTCGCCAAGCACCTTTCTCGTGCATTTTCGCCGTCGCGATGTTGGAGACCCGGCAGCCAATTTGCGCACAGCAAGCTCCCGCAGCAGTGATAACGAGCAGACGTTCGGGTATTTACCGATGTCGGTTAGGGGTTAAATTTTGGTCTCAGGGCATGTAGGGGAATGTCCCCCCTACCCCCCACCGCCCTCCCACCCCCCCACCCCCGCCTGTCACAGAAACACAGAGAATCACACAGTGCAGAAGAGGCCCTTCAGCCCATCGGGTCTGCACCCACACGCGCGAGGAACCCCTTTCTTTGGGGTCCATTCCCTTCCACCCTAAGGGGCACACAGGGCCTCCCGCGGCTCTTTACGCCCTTTGGAACTGGAGAGACATTGGCTCTGAAGAAGGGTCACGAGGACTCGAAACGTTAATCTCTCTCTGCAGACGCTGTCAGGCCTGCTAGGTTTTTCCAGCATTTTCTGTTTCGGTTTCAGTCTTCCAGCATCCGCAGTATTTTGCTTTTATCAATGCGGTAATGATGGTGTAACCTGTTTTAGTGGTGGGAGGGGGGGGGTGGTCTTGTGGCGCAGCAGGTAGTGCCCCTGTCTCTGAGTCTGAGGCTCTGGGTTCGAGTCCTACTCCAGGACTTGATGGTCATGGAAAGCATGTTCATAGCATGGCCAAACAGCGTTGATTATCAGCCTTGTAGATCCTTCCAATATGCCTGACGACAGGCAGTAAGAGCGGGAGAGGTTCCCTGCTCAGGCACAAGGCATCGGCGAACCACTGCCGTACTTCACCAAGAATAACCATGGACCAATCCAATGGATGCCCATGGTCACTAATGTCATGGTAGCTGGAGGAGGAGGAGTCTGTTGCGGTGATTTTTTTTGGGTGAGGGGGTAAATGTTGGTCGAGGGAAACCTCTCCTGTGCCCCTCCCTCCCCACATTCCACCCCACCCCCACCCCCGCCCCGGTATTTGAATTCCGAATCTCTTGACAAGATCAATGCAGCGAACCTCTTGGGGGGAATGAAGAGTCATTCAGCGAGGGCAGCGAGTCCCTGATGTCCACGTTTAACTGCACACGTGCGGGACTCAGCAGGTTGCTGTCCAATACGCCCTTTAATAATGGTGAGCGTGGTGGACTCCCCGCCCCAAAACCCGGGCTGTAGTTCCCGAATTCCGAGGGAGGTAGTCGGGTTTTCCCAACACGCGCCCAGTGACGCCAAATCTGTTAAACTGCTGCTCTGATGAGGCCAGTTTGGTCCAGCCCTTCGATCTTCAGATCGGCAGAGTCGGACGTTGCCTTGTCTGTGGAATTCCCCTAACCCCCAGGGAGGTCAGGACTGTCCTATGAGGGGAGATTGAGGAGAGTGGGCCCTGTGTCCTCTGGAGTTTCTGAAGAATGAGGGGCGATCCCCGTTGAAGTCCTCCACAGGGGGGGGCGTGACAGGGCGGAGGGGGATAGGATGTTTCCCCCCTTCCCCCGGCTAGAACCAGGGGGGCTCACAGCCTCAGAATACCGGGTCGGCCATGAGGAGGAATTTCTTCAGTCAGAGGGTTGGCGAATCTTTGGAATGCTCTACCCCAGAGGGGGCTGCGGAGGCTCAGCCACCGAGTATGTTCAAGACAGACCAAGACAGGTTTGAAAATACTAATAAGATTGAGGGGATACGGGGATAGTGAGGGAAGATGGCGTTGGGGCAGATGCTCAGATCAACGGCGGAGTGGGCCCGAGGGGCCGAATGAGTCCACTCCTGCCCCTGTGGTTCCTAAGTCCCTACGTCCTGGTGCTCCACAAGAGCAGTATTGCCGGAGTGCGACCTTGCCAGGGGTGCCGTCTTTTGCCTCTTCTGCTATTGATGTCGAGGACCCCATGGTGCTTTTTAAAAGGGGAGCTGTCGGCGGTCCTGGTGTCCTGCCCAGTGCCCTGCCCTGAACCATTGCCGCCAACAGGGGTTTGATTATTCAACTCATTTGCTATTTTGTGAGGAAATGCAAATTGCCTGTGACAGTTTATTGGCATTACAACAGTGACTGCACTTCAGAAGTGATTCATTGCCTGTGAAATGCTTCACAATGCCCTGAGGTGCTATACATATCTAAGTTCTATCTTATTCCTTATCTTAACCTCTTCTGCTACTAAGCCCTGTTCGTGTCCTGCAATACTGTGCTAGGCCTTTCATCCTCTACTCCCGCTAGTTGAAAGGAAGCAGCCCTCGTCCATCTCCTGCCTGGTGGGCTTTCTCCGTGGGGGAAGGCTGATATCGATCTTCGCAGCGATCGATCATTTGCAGCTGGTTTCGAAAGTAAAAGTGCGAAAGCCCCGTGTGAAATAACAACGCAGCCGGGGCTGGGAGCAGAAGGAGGCCTGAGGCGTGAAGAGGAGGACGGGCCGCTGTGAGGGGGAGAGGAAAAGGGGCGAGATTTAGAGTTGGGGGGGGGGGTGCTCTCCGTGGATCGGTGAAAAGAGACGTCAGAGACGGGGGGGCCAAAATGTTGTGGGGGGGTGGTGGGGGGCGAGCCAATCGCGGGGCTTCTGAGGGCCAAGGGGGGAAATGCGTCCAGGGTTCCCGAATATCTTTGACCCACCACGAGGGCAACGCCGGGTGAATGAAAGCGCCTGCACCCGGAAAGGCAGTGTTAAAACCCCGTCGCTTCGGGATTGCTTTCCGATTAATGGATTCCCTCCTACCTTCCGGCCAAGTTTGTACAGGCAAGCATTTTAATTTCAAAGACTAAGGACACAAGAGGTGCCAGACACAGGAGCAGCAGTAGGCCTCTTGAGCCTGCTCCGCCATTCGACACGATCGTGGTGATCCTGGGCTTCGACTCCCACTTTCCCGCTCGCTCCCTCATGTCCCTCGATTCCTTGAGAGACCAAAAACCTGTCTCTCCTACAGCCTTAAATGCAGTTAGTTTAAATGCTGAGGGAAGGAAATCTGGAATTATAAAGCTAGCCTCAGTAATGGTGACCATGGCAACATAGAAACATACAAACCAGGAGCAGGAGGAGGCCATTCGGCCCTTCGAGCCTGCTCCGCCATTCATTATGATCGTGGCTGATCATCCAACTCAACAGCCCTGCTCCCGCTTTCTCCCCATACCCTTTGATCCCTTTCGCACCCCCCAAGAGCTCTATCCAACTCCTTCTTGAAAACATACAATGTTTTGGCCTCAACTACTTTCTGTGGTAGCGAATTCCACTCTCTGGGTGAAGAAATTTCTCCTCATCTCAGTCCCAAATGGTCTACCCCGTATCCTCCAGACTGTGACCTCCTGGTTCTGGACTTCCCCCCACCACTCCACCACCCACCCCCCACCCGGATGGGCAGCCATGATCGATTGTTCTAAAAACCCCATCTGGTTCACTCATGCCCCCTTTAGGGGAGGGAAATCTGCCCTCCTTACCCGGATCTGGGCCTACACATGACTCCAGACCCCACGCAGCGAGGTGGTTGACTCTTAACTGCCCCTCTGAAACGGCAGAGCGAGGCCACTCAGTTCAAGGGGCAATTAGGGAGGGGCAGCAAATTCTGGCCTTGCCCAGCGACACCCACATCCCCGTGAAAGAACAAAGAAAGAATCAAGTTGGTCTCTCTGCCCTTTCCCCCATAACCCTGCAATTTGTTTTCTGCTTTAAGTGTTTATCCGATACCCATCTGAAGGCCGCCATTGAATCTGTCTCCTCTGCCCTATCGGGCAGCAGTATTCCAGATGATGGCCACTCATCCCATTAAGCTTTTCCTCATGTCGTTCCCCTTAACATCTGGGCTTCCTCGCCTGTTGTCCTTCAGCCCTTTTTCTCCTTGTTTACCCTGCCGAATCCCACCGTGATTTTGAACGCCTCTATCAAATCTCCTCTTAACCTTCTTAAATCTTAAACAACCGGCCTTGACAAGGTGGACGTGGAAAGGATGTTTCCTCTTGTGGGTGAGTCAAGAACTAGGGGGGGGGGTCACTGTTTTAAAATTAGGGGTCGCCCTTTTAGGACGGAGATGAGGAGAATATTTTTTTCTCTCAGAGGGTTAGAACTCTGTCTCAGAAAGTGGTGGAGGCTGAATATTTTTAAGACGTAGGTGGATAGATTCTTGTTAGGCGAGGGAATCAAAGGTTATCGGGGGGGTTAGATGGGAACGTGGAACTCGAAACGCAAACAGATCAGCCACGATCTTATTGAATGGCAGAGAGGGGCCGAATGGCCTACTTCCTGTCCCTATTTTGCACGTTTGCGTGCCCAATCGGCAGGTTGGTGCCTAAGAGAAATGGGTTTTGGACAGCGGATGCAACAGCAGATTCAGTCAGCATGGACCAAGGGGGGGTTCTCCCAGGTGTCAATCGCAGAACTGAGACGTTTACTGTATGTCACACCTCAGCGCTCGTTCCCACAGTGGACGCCAGCCTCTGAAAAGAGCTAACTAGCTCAGCCTGTGAGTGATCTGAAATGGCCCTGCAGGGGCTGATCCTGTGCGGAGTATGGAGAAAGCTAAACGAACATCTAAAATGAACCTAGTTAAGCCCAGGGCCTCTCCCCTAGAAATGGCATAGCAGTCCAATAATTGTGTTGATGAAAAAACCATTGCCTTGCACACTGCAGGTCACAAGCACAGGATAACTCCATCGCACAATCTCCAGCACAGGTATCACTCTACAACAGTCCTGTGCTTTTGATCTATCAGGCATCTTGTGGTACTTTGCAGGAGGTTAGAAAACCATCAGCAGGAATGACCATCTCCAAAAGAGGGAATTTAATTATCTCCCCTTGACATTACCATCGCTGAATCCCCCACTATCAACATCCTGGAGGTTACCATTGATCAGAAACTGAACTGGACCAGCCATATAAATACTGTGGCTACAAGAGCAGGTCAGAGGCTGGGAATCCTGCAGCGAGTAACTCACCTCCTGACTCCCCAAAGCCTGCCCACCGCCTACAAGGTACAAGTCAGGAGTGACCATAAGACCATAAGACATAGGAGCAGAAGTTAGGCCAATCGGCCCATCGAGTCTGCTCCGCCATTCAATCATGGCTGATAAGTTTCTCAACCCCATTCTCCCGCCTTCTCCCCGTAACCTTTGATCCCCTTACCAATCAAGAACCTATCTATCGAGTGTGACGGAGTGTGATGGAATACTCTCCGCTTGCCTGGATGAGTGCAGCTCCAACAACACTCAAGAAGCTCGACACCATCCAGGACAAAGCAGCCCCACTTGACTGGCACCCCGTCCACCACCTTAAACATTCACTCCCTCCACCACCGACGCACAGTAGCAGCAGTGTGTGTACCATCTACAAGATGCACTGCAGCAACTCACCAAGGCTCCTTAGACAGCACCTTCCAAACCCACGACCGCTACCACCTAGAAGGACAAGGGCAGCTGACACATGGGGAACACCACCACCTGCAAGTTCCCCTCCGAGCCACTCACCATCCTGACGTAGAAATATATCGGCCATTCCTTCACTGTCGCTGGGTCAAAATCCTGGAACTCCCTCCCTAACAGCGCAGTGGGTGTACCTACACCACAGGGACTGCAGCGGTTCAGGAAGGCAGCTCACCCCCCAACTTCTCAAGGGGGGCAATTAGGGATGGGCAATAAATGCTGCGAATGAATGAAAATGACTGAGCCAGAATGACACCCAGGTATCCATGTCCCTTTCTCAAACTCCCTGTGTTGAGTGAAACGCTACAGACAAGGTTCTACTGAGACCTGTGAGATCATCAGTCTGCCACCATGAAATCTAGGCTCTGCAAAGCTCTGCCGATGGCTTTTCACCCAGAGTTGCTGAGTCGTCTGTTCTTGGTTTTTAACCAGGCATTTCTCCGACCTGTCTCCACAATTTCTCGTTGATCTAATTAATTTTCAATGGGCCATTTCTCTGTATTAAATTTTTTACAAAAAGATATTATGTGTCTCACTGCGATTCCCATAAATTTTTCAAAGCGTGAGCTACCCTGGGCTCCAGAATGAAATTCAATTTTTCCCAAAACCCTTTGTCGGTGATCCAGAAAACCTAACTTGTCCGATTCAGCGCCCCTCACCACCACCCCCCCGCCCCCCCCACTTCGAAAGAACGGTCCCGCATTCGCATAGCGCCCTTCATGGCCTCAGTGTGTCCCAAGGCACCTTCCAGCCAATGAAATGCTTTTGAAGCATGGTCGCTGTTTTTTTTTCATTCGGAAATGTGGTTGCCAATTTGCGCACAGCAAGCTCCCAGAAATCTGACAACGACCAGATGGCCCATTTTTGGTGAGGTGGACAACCAGGAAAACACCCCCAAAACATGCCCCCACCCCCCCACCCCCATCCCGCCCAGCTCTCCTTCCAACAGTGGCCACAGGATCTTATACGTCTACCTGAAAGGCACATCGGAGTTTACAGAATCACACAATCTTAGCGTCACAGGAGGAGGCCATTCGGCCCATCACGTCTGCACCAGCTCTCCAAATGAGCATTATGACCTAGTGCCATTACCCCGTACCCCTGCGCCTTGTTTCTATTCAAATCATCATCCGATGCCCTCTTGAACGCCTCGATTGAACCTGCCTCCACCACACTTCCCGGCAGCGCATTCCAGACCCGAACCACTCGCTGTGTGAGAAAGTTTTTCCTCACCTCGCCTTTGCTTCTTTTGCAAATCACTTTAAATCTGTGCCCCTCTCGCTCTCGATCCTTTTACGAGCGGGAACAGCTTCTCCCTATCCACTCTCTCCGGCCCCCTCATGATTTTGAACCTCTCTATCAAATCTCCTCTGAACCTTCTCCTCTCCAAGGAGAACAGTCCCGACCTCTCCAATCGATCTTCATCGCTGAAGTGTCTCATCCCTGGAACCATTCTCATAAATCTTTTCTGCACTCTCTCCAATGTGTTCACATCCTTCCTATAATGTGGCGCCCAGAACTGTACACAATACTCCAGCTGAGGTCTAACTAGTGTCTTATATAAATTCAGCATAACCTCCCTGCTCTTGTACTCTATGCCCCTATTAATAAAGCCCAGGATACTATATGCTTTATTAACTGCTCTCTCCACCTGTCCTGCCACCTTCAATGATCTATGCCCATATACACCCAGGTCTTTCTGCTCCTGCACCCCCTTCAAAATTCCACCCCTTATTTTATATTGCCTGTCCATGTGCTTCCTACAGACTTAGGATCAGGAGTAGGCCATTCAGCCCTTTGAGCCAGTTCCACCATTCAACACGATCATGGCTGATCTAGTCGTGGTCTCAACTCCACTTTCCTGTCTGCAACCCCCCAGAACCCTTGACCTCCTTGTTGAACAAACATCTGTCTGACTCGGCCTTGAATATATTCAGTGGTCCAGCCTCCGCTGCTCTCTGGGGAAGAGAGTTCCACAGGCGAACGACCCTCTGAGAGAGGAAAATTCTCCTCATCCCCATCTTAAACAGTAGGCCTCTGTGGTAATTATGGTTTAATTTAGTGTGTAATGTACCTTTAGGAATAATACTTGCTAAGGAAGATCACATGATCTGTAGCAACCAATGGGAGAGCAGGGCGGGCTACCTCAGCAGTTGGTGTGGAGATAGAGTTGGAGTTGGAAGCACGCGTGTAGCTGCTGCTGGGTGTATTGTAAATAAATTTAAAGTCCCCACCCAAGAAGTGTCTGCAGATCAACTCAATCACGGATTAGTACAACTCAGCCCCCCTACAACAACCTCTTATTCTTAAACTGTGTCCGCTGGTTCTAGTCTCCCTCCCCAACAAGAGCCGGGTGCAGCAAGGTGGGATCAGAAAGGGCACCTGGGTGTCCTGGGGCTGGCGTGGACAAGATGGGCTGAATGGCCTCCTTCTGTGCTGTAACTTTTCTATGGCCCTATGGTTCTGAGGGGAAACGCCCTCCCGGCGTCAACCCGATCACATCCCCTCAGGATCTTAAATGTTTCAACAAGTCGCCTCTCATTCTTCTAAACTCCAATGGGTGTAGGCCTAACCTGGGCAGCCGGGGCCTCAGTTTTTAGTGGATCGTGCGAAGGGTGGCACCTCCTTCAGGGAAGTGGTCCCTCAGGCGCGCCGGCCTAGATTTTGCGCTCGAGTCACTGGGGCAGGGACTCGATGGCCCAGACTTGTGAATGGAGTGGGGGGAGGTGAGAGTGCTACCCACCCACTGAACCGCAGCAATGCCAAGGGCGGAGATTCATGGCCCCAGCGGGGCAGGGGGGTGGGGGTGGTGGTGGGGGGGTGGGGGGTGTTGGGGAGGAGGTGGGGATAGCAGGGCGAGTTGCTCAGAGGCCCATTGACTTCGGCGGGACCTTAAAATGCCGCCGGTGTGAAACTCGGCCCCGAGGTGGGGATTCGGATAGGGGCCTTTTTAACGAAGTGAAGGGTCAAAGTTCACAGTGTAGGATAGCATCCGGGTTGAAAGGCTAAGACGCAATGGAAATAGGTTGATAGGTGCTCGGAGCATTTAAATTGCACGGCAAAGCCAAAACTACGGGACCAAATAGTGAGAGAAGCTGGAATAGCGCCACGGAACGGGTTGAAACTGGAGATGGACGTAGACAGGTTGCGCATTAATTTAACATCTTAGCACATCCCGCAGGATTTCCCAACATGCCTCACAGCCAGTGAAGTACTTCCTGAAGCACAGCTACTGTTTCACGAGGGCGGGGGGAAGGGGGTAAACTGGGTGGCCGCTGCACAGCTCGGGGGGTTGGGCAGAGCCCAGAGGATGAGAGGGATGGCCGCTCTAGTCGGACGTTTGAGTGATTCCGGATGAATGGACCAGAACCTCGGAGGCCCGAGTGAAGGAGGTTCAGAAATGCAATGGCCAGAGGAGCATTAATTAACCAGAGGCACGACAGAAGGAGCACAGATAGACAGAGAGGGAGCCTAGAGGCTAGAGGCGAAGGCCACAAACAAACACACACACACACACACACACAAACATCCACTCACACACACATACGCACACACACAAACACTTACACACACACACACAAACACACACAAATACACACACACACTCACACAAACACTTACACACACACAAATACACACACGCACACTCTCACACACACACACACAAACACGCACACACATACACACACAAACACTCACACAAACACTTACACACACAAACACGCACACACACACACACACACAAACACTCACACACACAAACACACACACACAAACATTCACACAAACACTTACACACACAAACACGCACTCACATACACACACAAACACTCACACAAACACACACACAAACACGCACACACACACAAACACTTACGCACACAAACACGCACACACACACAAACACTCACACAAACACTTACGCACACAAACACACACACACACAAACACTCACACAAACACTTACACACACAAACACACACACACAAACACACACACAAACACGCACTCACACACTCACACAACACACGCTCACAAATACGCACACTCACACACAAATACACACACACACACAAATACACATACACACACACAAATACACACACACAAACACACACACATACACACAAACACCCACACACACACAAATACACATACACACACACAAATACACACACACAAACACACACAAATACACACAAACACCCACACACACACAAACACACACACACAAACAACCACACAAACAGACACACACACACACAAACACGCACACAAATACACACACACAAACACCCACACACAAACACAAACATCCACAGACACACAAACACACACACACACACACACACCTCCTCACACATACACCTTCACACGCACACACACACACCACACACACTCACACACACACACGTACCACAGATACACACACACCACATATGCCCACACACACACTCACACACACACCACACACACCGCATACGCCCACACACACACACCAACCACATGTACGCACACGCACACACACACACACAAAGACACACACACCACATACGCACACGCATACCCCACTCCCCAACTCACACACACACACACCTCAGTTGCAAACATGGGGCAGGGTTTTTAGACTGGCGTGCGGGTGTGACCAGCTGGCCCGGGCACGACCGGGGCACCGACCGCCGCCTGCGATCGGCTTCACACTGGCTGGCCAATTAACGGCTAATTAACGGCCAATTAACAGCCAATTAACGGCCAGCCAGCATGAAGCACACGCTGAAACGCTCAGCGCTGCCGGGGGGGGTGGCCAGGAGGAGGGCGAGCGCTAACATAAGTGAGGGCGGTGGGGGTGGGGAGGGGGAGAGCGGAATGAAAGCTCCCTCGGAGACAGAGAGCTGCCTCGGGGAGCTGGAGACTTTAAAACCAATAAATAAAGATTTTAAAATCCGGGATAAAAAATGTCCACGCGTCAGAATCAGTCACCCGAACATGGACAGGATGAAAATCCTGTCCGTGCCTTTATATTTCTAAAAATCCAACGACGGAAACCTTATCCCGCCCGTGGATGAGGTTTCATCAACAATGCCAAGTCTGCCTGGCTGATTTGCCCGGCCCGGCAGCCTTAACGTCGGGACTGGCCACGAGAAACCGGGGACAATTGGAGCTTTAACAGGCTTAAATGCCATCTTTAATCGTCGGCGGGCGCGCTCCTGACATCGAAATATCGCGCCAGCGCGGGATGACGTTGGGACGCTTGCCCTGCGTCATCACGCACCATGTTACGCTCGAGCGAGTCCGGTGGGCGCCCACACGCCGAGCCAAGAATTCTGCCCACGAGCAAGGAAGGCTGGACCGGCGGCGCAGTCAGACCTGCCTCTGTCTCCGAATTCACCGGAGACCTCGATTTCCCATCTCGCCCCGAGAGACTTCGCCTTCTCGTATACCCGGCTAACGCCACCCCCCCCCGAATATCTCATGCGGCTCAGCGTCAAATGCTGTCTGATAGGGCGCCCGTCAAGCGCTTTGCTGCCTTTTCGATGATGCTCGCAGGTGCCGTTTAAATGCAAGTTGTTGTTGCATCGGTTTGAAAGCCTCTGTGCAGTGGTGCTGGAGTCTCTGCCTCACTCACTCACTCACTGTGGACAAAGCACTCGACATTCCAATAACCCTCTGCGATTAAACCCTTCCAAATGCTCTTTCATTCCACTACTAATGACCCTCAGACTGTGCCCCAGTGTGACCGATCTGTTAATTTGTAGAAAAACTCACTATTCAACCTTTATAACCATAATGATACCTGTAAATGTACACTTTCTAACTTGTGGTTTAAAAGTAGAGCCAGGTCCAGCATGGGGTTAGACACAGAGATTTTATTCATAACTTCAACCTTTTATTACTGCTCAGAGGCTGGAAGCCCTGGGAGTGTTTGATGGGGACAGTGTAGAGGGAGCTTTACTCTGTATCTAACCCCGTGCTGTACCTGTCCTGGGAGTGTTGGATGGGGACAGTGTAGAGGGGGATTTACTCTGTATCTAACCCCATGCTGTACCTGCCCTGGGAGTGTTTGATGGGGACAGTGTAGAGGGAGCTTTACTCTGTATCTAACCCCGTGCTGTACCTGCCCTGGGAGTGTTTGATGGGGACAGTGTAGAGGGGGATTTACTCTGTATCTAACCCTGTGCTGTACCTGTCCTGGGAGTGTTGGATGGGGACAGTGTAGAGGGAGCTTTACTCTGTATCTAACCCCGTGCTGTACCTGCCCTGGGAGTGTTGGATGGGGACAGTGTAGAGGGAGCTTTACTCTGTATCTAACCCCGTGCTGTACCTGTCCTGGGAGTGTTTGATGTGGACAGTGTAGAGGGAGCTTTACTCTGTATCTAACCCTGTGCTGTACCTGTCCTGGGAGTGTTTGATGGGGACAGTGTAGAGGGAGCTTTACTCTGTATCTAACCCCGTGCTGTACCTGTCCTGGGAGTGTTTGATGGGGACAGTGTAGAGGGAGTTTACTCTGTATCTAACCCCGTGCTGTACCTGTCCTGGGAGTGTTTGATAGGGACAGTGTAGAGGGAGCTTTACTCTGTATCTAACCCTGTGCTGTATCTGTCCTGGGAGTGTTGGATGGGGACAGTGTAGAGGGAGCTCTACCTTGTATCTGGAACAATAAATATAAGGATGCCATGTCACCAAGTTTGTGATCACCTGATCAGCTGCATCTGCTATTTCCTCCCTTCCTCTGAGCCCCTGAGCCAAACTCCCTATAAAGTCCCTCACTGCCCCCTCACCCTGAGTTCACATCAACCTCTTGTTTCTCTCCCCTCGTGCCCTGTCTGAGCTCATCGTGTTCATTGGACCCACCTCCTGTTCCCACTACATCCAACTTCCCCTCCTCACCCCTGGGTCAGCTGGTATTGTTAACCTTCGCCCCCTGGACATACTGTCTCTCCTGCTCCTTAAAATCTTTTAAAATCCCTCGATTTTAAAACCCTCATCCCTTTTTCAAATCCCTCCACGGTCTCATCCAAACCCTATCTCCGTGACGCCCCTCAAGCTCCCTGTGACAACTCTCCAAAATACCCCAGCTCCCCCAATTCCGGCCTCTTGCTCATCCCCCTGATTTTAACCGCTCCGCCATTGGGCGGCCATGTCTTCAGCTGCCAGGGGCCCCTAAGCTCTGGAATTCCCTCCCTGAACCCCTCCACCCCTCTCTCTCCTCCTTTAAGACGCCCCTTAAATCCGACCTCTTCGACTGAGGTCACCTGTCCCTAAATATCTCCTTATTGTGGCTCAAACTTTGGCGCATGACACTCCTGTGAAGCACCTTGGACACTTTAATACATTAAAGGTGCTTCCTAAGAATTCTTTCACGGGGATGTGGACGTCGCTGGCGAGGGTCCAGCATTTGTTGCCCATCCCTAATTGCCCCTTGAACTGAGTGTCTCGCTCAGCCTATTTCAGAGGGGGGGCAGTTAAGAGTCAACCACATTCGCTGTGGGGTCTGGAGTCACATGTAGGCCCAGAGCGGGTAAGGACGGCAGATTTCCTTCCCCTAAAGGGGGCATTAGTGAACCAGATGGGGTTTTTTTTACAACCATCGATGATGGTCGTCATGGTCACCATTTCAGATTTTGTCAACTGAGATTAAATTCCATCAGCTGCAGTTCACCGGGACTGCAGCAGTTCAGGGTAACTCTTTCGAGTTATCAACAGTCACAGATTGCAACTCTTTCGAGTACAATCACAGTTCTTGGTTTCCGGGAGTGGGACATGAACCCACAACCCTCTGATTCAAAGGCGAGGATACTATGAACTGAGCCACAGCTGACACCTCAAAGCAGTTCAGGGAAGGCGGCTCATCACCACCACCTTCTCAAGGGGCAATTAGGAATGGGCAATAAACGCTGGGCCCAGCCAGCGACGTCCACATCCCCGTGTAGTGATGGTATTTGAACCTGTGTCTGCAGGGCCCCAGGCTGGTTTGCTTAATTCGTACCTTGGTAATCTTACTACTATACCACCATCACCTCCATGCCAACGCAAGCTTGGTTGTGCCCCACCCAACTTTGGGTACTCCCGTGAGTGGGAGCACCAGTGCCCACTTGTCCGATGGGTGAGGCAGCCTGATTTTTAAGATGGTGCCTGACGCCCACCAAAGCCTTTCAGCATTTAAAGCGACTCTTTGCGCTGCAGGCTGCCCGGCTTTGATATGGGGGAGCAGCTGCCCGATTGGAAGCGGCACATCTGTGCAGCTGCATGTCTGGGAGTCCCGACGTCTGGGTGCCCAGTGACTCTCTGACGCCAAGGGGAGAGCCCTGCCTTCGCACGCGGGTCAGAATATCGCAAAGCGCTTCCCAACGGCTGCACTGCTCCTTTCATCCAGTCAATGTTTTGCAGCTCATGTGTGGAGGGTTTAATCTCTTTTACTGATGCTGATTGACCCTCAGATGCTAGCCCCTGCTTTTATTTTATTCATTTACAGAATGTGGGTGTCGCCGGCTAGGCCAGTGTTCATTGCCCGCCCCTAATTGCCCTTAATACCATGGAATCGTATACTCCCGCCTGAAAGGATAGACTTCATCCAAAAGATGGAACCTCTGATGGTGCAGTGATCCTCATATTGTCCATCTGACAGTGCAGCACTCCCTCAGTACTGACCCTCCGACAGTGCGGCGCTCCCTCAGTACTAACCCTCCGACAGTGCAGCACTCCTTCAGTACTGACCCTCCAACAGTGCAGCACTCCCTCAGTACTGACCCTCCGACAGTGCAGCACTCCCTCAGCACTGACCCTGCGACAGTGCAGCGCTCCCTCAGTACTGACCCTCCAACAGTGCAGCGCTCCCTCAGCGCTGACCCTCCGACAGTGCAGCACTCCCTCAGTACTGACTCTCCGACAGTGCGGCACTCCCTCAGCACTGACCCTCCAACCGTGCAGCACTCCCTCAGCACTGACCCTCCGACAGTGCAGCACCCACTCAGTACTGACCTTCTGACAGTGCAGCACTCCCTCAGTATTGATCTTCCAACAGTGCAACACTCCCTCAGTACTGACCCTCCGACAGTGCAGCACTCCCTCAGTACTGACCCTCTGACAGTGCAGCACTCCCTCAGTACTGACCCTCCGACAGTGCAGCACTCCCTCAGTACTGATCTTCCAACCGGGCTGCACTCCCTCAGTACTGACCCTCCAATTGGGCAGCACTCCCTCAGTACTGACCCTCTGACAGTGCAGCACTCCCTCAGCACTGACTCTCGAACAGCGTAGCACTCCCTCAGTACTGACCCTCAACAGGGCAGGTTTCCCTCATTACTGACCCTCCAACCAGGCAGCACTGCCTCAGAAGCTATCCTCCAACCGGGCAGCACTCCCTTAGAACTGACTCTCCAAGCGAGCAATAATCCCTCAGGACTAACCTCCAACAGGGCAGCACTCCCTCAGAACTGACCCTCCAACAGGGCAGCACTCCCTCAGAACTGACCCTCCGACAGTGCAGCACTCCCTCGCGACTGGCACTGAGGGAGTGATGCGAGTGGGCACCATTACTTAGCGAAGCCTGGGGCGGGTACCAAATCCCTGATGTGTGGGGCACCGTGCTGCTCTGTCAGTGTCCTTCCCCCCGTCACTGGACGGAGGCTGCCCTGCCCCCACCCGGTTCCTCGTAGCGCACGCAGGGGTGGGGCTTACGAGTCGTTCCTCACGGTGGTCATCCATTAAATCCGCCGACTGTCCGAGGCCAAACCAGACTGTTGGTGTCTTGGTGCCATATTGGACCCCGAGGTGAACCTCTGACCACATTTTCCGCGCCATCACTTAGACCGCCTATTCCCACCTCTGTAACATCATCCAATGTCACTGCTGCGCCAGCTCATCTGCTACTGAAACCTTCATCCATGTGGTGTAGGTACACCCACAGTGCTGTTAGGGAGGGAGTTCCAGGATTTTGACCCAGCGACAGTGAAGGAACGGCCGATATATTTCCAAGTCAGGATGGTGAGTGGTTTAGAGGGGAACTTGCAGGTGGTGGTGTTCCCATGTGTCTGCTGCCCTTGTCCTTCTAGATGGTAGCGGTCGTGGGTTTGGAAGGTGCTGTCGGAGAAGGCTTGGTGAGTCGCTGCAGTGCATCTTGTAGATGGTACACACACTGCTGCTACTGTGCGTCGGTGGTGGAGGGGGTGAATGTGGAAGGTGGTGGATGCGGTGCCAATCAAGAGGATAAAAGCAAAATACTGCGGATGCTGGAAGCCTGAAATGAAAAGAGAAAAGGCTGGAAAAACTCAGCAGGTCTGACAGCGTCTGTGGAGAGAGGAACTCTCCCTCTGAATGCTCTGAAGAAGGGTCATACAGACTCGAATGTTGAAGGTGGTGGACGGGGTGCCAGTCAAGCGGGGGCTGCTTTGTCCTGGACGGTGTCGAGCGTCTTGAGTGTTGTTGGGAGTTGCGCTCATCCGGGCGAGTGGGGAGTGTTCCATCACACTCCTGACTTGTGCCTTGGGGATTTGCGTTTGGAGTTCCAATGGCTCCCAGAGGATAAAGTCTCCTTGAATATACTTACGGTGAGCACAGACCCCATCGTTCTCTGCAGCAACAAGAGACAACAAGGAAGACTTCTCGATGCTCACTCCACTCCAGTCAAATCGATCGCGAAGCAGGGCTGCTCACTTGTTATGCCGTGATACGCTGCCTCTGATTGGGCTGACATACCTCTGTCATTCCCGACTTCGGGATTCCATGTTGGAAGACTGCAGCCAAGACTCCAGGGAGGGATCTTAGGAGAAAAGGATGAGTTAAAGCTGCCACTCAGATGTCTGGAGGGCAGCACCCCCAACGGGGTAATGGTGGTGCAGTGGTCATGTCACTGGGCCTGTGAGCCAGAGGCCCAGGCTCATTATCTGAGGGCGTGGGTTCAAATCCCACAACAAATTAATAAATCTGGAGTCGAACGCTAGTCTGAGTGATGGTGACTGCGACCAACATTGTTGTTAAAAACCCATCTGGCTCACTAATTCCCCCTTTCGCGAAGGAAATCTGCCATCCTTACCCAGTCTGGCCTACACGTGACTCTAGACCCCACAGCGAATGTTGGTTGACTCTTAACTGCCCCCTCTGAAATGGCTGAACAAGTTCAAGGGCAATTAGGGACGGGCCACGAATGCTGGCCGTGCCCATATCCCATGAAAGAAAAATTCTGGATGCACTCAGCCGGCCGGGCAGCTTTGGTGGAGGGAGAAGACGGTTAATATTTCAGGTTGATGATATTAGATCAGAACTGGAAAACGTTAGAGATGGGACAGTTTATAAGCAAATGCAGGGGTGGGGGATGGACAAAGGAAACAGACTGGTGATGTTGTTGTGGAAGGCGGGACAGAGTAAATGGCAAAAGGGATGATGGTGCAAGGCAATAGGGGGTGATAATAGGATGAGTAAAGCAACAATTGATGGGTCTAGAGGAGGCGTAAATGGCAACAGTGAATTATTACTGATAACTGCTGTCTGAAAGAGTGGGGGCGGTGGTTATGATCTGAGATTGTTGAACTCTATGCTGTCTGGAAGGCAGTAAAGTGCCCCATCGAAACATGAGGCGCTGTTCCTCGGGCTTTTGTTGAGCTCCATTGGAGCAGTGTGCAGACCGAGGACAGGGAGGTCAGTGAGGGAGTGCGACGGAGAATTAAAATGGCAGGCGGCCAGAAGCTCAAGGCCACGGTTTGAATGGTCATCGCCCGACCAGCGCTCGATCTCCCCAGTGTAGAGGAGACCGTACGGAGAGCGGGGAATGCAGCGTGCTAAATCGAAAGGAGCTGGTGCGAATCACTGTTTAAACCTGGAAAGAGCATTTCAGGCCTTGGAAGGGAGGAGCTGGGAGTTGCAAATCCTGCCCTTGGGCGGGACAGGGCGGTGGGAAGAAGAGGGGGTGTTGGGAGTGATTGAAGAGTGGGTTTATGTTGTGGCTGAGGGTGTGGCCTCTTCAGGATGCTGGGAGGGGAGGGGAGGATGCGCTTGGTGGTGCTTTTATGCAGGAGGGGAGAGGAATGGTGCAGGATGACTCGTTGAATACGGAAATACTTTGGAGAGACGGCTAGGTTGTCAATCACTTGCTAAGTTTCAATCGAATGGAATGCTTAGGCCCATTGATCTGTTGTAAACACTTTAATCAACCTGTGATCACAGGAGATTGCAGTTATGCCAATAAGCAGCAAGGGACATGGCTAGGTATAATGGCACTAACAGAGCTGCACTTAACATACATTAACTTGTTTAACCATCCTTTATCCCACAAGACCATGCCACAACTGCTGTAGATATTGCCAGCATATCAGAGTATAATATCCATTCTCTATAGGTTACATCAACAGTTAACACTGCCCAGGTTTAACTCTGTGTGTGCTATGGCCAGAGGCTGGGAGTCCTGCAGTGATTAACTCACCTCCTGACTCCCCAAAGCCTGTCCACCATCTACAAGGCACAAGTCAGGAGTGTGATGGATTACTCCCCACTTGCCTGGATGAGTGCAGCTCCCACAACACTCAAGAAGCTCGACACCGTCTAGGACACAGTGGCCCCACTGATCGGCACCCCGTCCTCCACCTTCAACATTCACTCCCTCTTCCACCGTAAGCATTCACTCCCCCCACCACCGACGCACAGTATCAGCAGTGTGTGTACCATCTACAAGATGCACTGCAGCAACTCACCAAGGCTCCTTAGGCAGCACCTTCCAAACCCACGACCGCTACCACCTAGAAGGACAAGGGTAACAGACACATGGGGAACACCACCACCTGCAAGTTCCCCTCCAAGCCACTCACCATCCTGACTTGGAAATATATCGGCCGTTCCTTCACTGTCGCTGGGTCAAAATCCTGGAACTCCCTCCCTAACAGTGCCGTGGGTGTATTGAAGATTTCAATGGACGGGGAGTTCCTCCCGACATCATCCCGTGTCATTTTCCCCCTCGGTGAGTGGGCCCTGCCCCCAAATCACCGAGGGGAAAATCCTGGCCCAGGTTTTTTTTTTATTGAATTCAAATTTCACTACCTACTGTGGTGGGATTTGAACCCAGGTCCCCAGAGCCTTATCCTGGGTATCAGTCCAGTGGCAACACTACTATGCCACCGCTATTCAGCCCATCAAGTCCATGCTGGCTCTCTGTACACCAATCCAGTCAGACCCATTCCCCTCCCGCTCTATCCCCGTATCCCGACAAGTTCAATTCCCTCAAGCGTCCATCCTATTTCCTTTTGAAATCATTCAGCGCCTCCACTTCCTGTGTGGGCAGCGAGTTCCAGGTCACTATTACTTGCTCCGTAAAAAGATCTTCCTCACATTCCCCGCCCACCCCCCCCACCACAGCCCTTGCCCAAAACCTTAAACCTGTGCCCCCTGCAGAAGGGGATGGAGCTGCCTTGGTGAGTTTGTTGTAAAAGTCCGATGTAGTTTTACATCGAAAGGGTAAAGGGGCAAGTATTGAGGGTGGGTTGGAGGCAGTTGTGTTTAAGGGAGAGTGGCGAGAGTATGGAACTCGCTACCACAGTGGGTCATCGAAACAGAGCACTTAGACGCAGTTGAGGGGAAGTTGGATAAGGAAGAAAGAATCGGGGGATATGTTGATGGGGTGAGAGGAGGCTTGTGTGGAGCATGGACACCAGTTTGCCTGTAATTTTCCCTTCATTCTGTCACGGGCTATGGGCAAAGGCCAGCATTTGTTGCCCATCCCTAATTGCCCTTGAACTTGCTTGGCCATTTCAGAGGGGGCAGTTAAGAGTCAACCAACATCAACTGTGGTGTCTGGAGTCACATGTAGGCCAGACCAGGTAAGGACGGCAGATTTCCTTCCCTAAAAGGGGGCATTAGTGAACCAGATGGGTTTTTACAACAATCTCATGGTCACCATCACTGAGACATGTGGTGAGATGTTCCAGCCCCTGCCCACCAACCAAGATCATCCAATCCAACCAAATCTCCTAAGCAGGTCCTGAGAATCCTAGCCTAGCTTTCAATTCCAGATTTGTTCATTGAATTTAAATTCTACCTACCAGGTACCATTTGAGCCCATGTCCCCCAAGAATTAGCCTGGGCCTCTGGATTGAGCATTACCACTACAATACCATCTCCCAGCCCATGTAGCTACAGGGTAAAGCGCTCTGCAGTTGCTAGTTGACCAGGGAATGTTTTGTAACTCTTTTGAGTCAACCAAGTAAACTGAATTAACAAAATCAGGGACAAAGTAATAGCAGCCCCTTAAAGGGAAACTGCAAAAAACAGAAGACAAAATTTAAAGGAAACTTAGGAACACCAAATCAAAATGTGATTAAAGGGGTCGACAAAACACCCCAGTCCCCGCGGTGCCCAGCGGGCATGGAAGGCCTCAATGGTGCCGGCAGACACCACGCGCTCCCTCTCCAGGGACACCTGGCCGTGAACATAGCTGCGGAAGAGGGGCAAACAATCGGGTGGGACTCCCCCCTCGATCGCACGCTGCCTGGACCTGTTAATGGCCAACTTGGCCAGGCCCAAGGAGCAGGTTCACGAGGAGGTCCTCCTCCCCCTCCGCACCGGGTCAGGAGCGTGGGGCTGAAGTGCAAACAAAACAACAGCACAAGGCTTTTTAAATAACTGAAAAGGGAGTGCCGCCTACAAGGCCCTATATAGACGGGGTCCACGGACTCCACAAAGCCACAAAAGACGCAGGCACCTTGGGAGCCCGTGAACCGACACATCCTACAGTTGTATGGGATGGCTGGGTGCAACACCTTCCATCCCAGGTCCCCAATGGAAAGCGTGGGACACCTGCGTAGAGGGCCCCCTCCACTGGGGACCTCTACCGCCGGCCAGCAACACGGCACTCCAAGGGCGTGTCCGGGCGGCGGGCAAGGGAGTGAAGGGTGTGCAAGAAGCAGCCTGTACAGGAAACCCCTCCTCGCCCCGCTAAAGGCCACGGAGACCGTTTCCGCCAGGCGACTCAGGTTGCCGGGGCACCGGCTCCCGAGGTGGGGTTCGGGGCTCGGGGCCAGAGTGGAATTCTGTCCGAACAGGGGTGCACTCGGAGGGAAGACCACCACCCACCTGCGCCACCTCAAGACCCAGAATGACCTTGGGGCCGAGCATGGCCATCCTAAGGTCTTCATTGGCATTGACCGCGAGCCGGGCATCCAAGGACGCCAGATGTGGGCACCGCTGGCAAGGCCAGCATTCGTTGCCCATCCCTAATTACCCTTGGACTGAGTGGATCGCTCGGTCATTTTCAGAGGGCGATTAAGAGTCAACCACATCGCTGTGGGGTCTGGAGTCACATGTAGGCCAGACCTGCCGGGTAAGGATGGCAGATTTCCTTCCCTAAAGGGGACATTAGTGAACCAGATGGGGTTTTTTTACAACAATCTTCCTGGTCGCCATGGCGGAGGCTTGTGGCGAGATGTCCCAGCCGTGCCCGCCACCGGGGTCATCCGGGATGGCCCAACCTCCCACCAGCAGGTGCCCCCACAACGGGTCCGGTCCCGTGCCCGGTGGGCACCGCGGGGACTGGGATGCTTTACATCACATTTTGATTTGATCTTGGCAAGCTTCCTTCGCATTTTGACTTTTGCTTTTGCAGTTTCCCTTTAAGGGGCTGCTTTTCACTTTGTCCCTGATTTTGGTAATCTAGCTCAATTGTTTTAGCTCAACAGGCCCGGAAAATCCTAGCCTAGCTTTTCGATTTCAGATTTGCTCGTTGAATTTAAATTCTACCAGCTGCTGTGGTGGGATTTGAACCCACCTTCCCAAAAAAAATTAGCGCGGGTCCCTAAATTGCTAAGCCCGGTGACGTTCCCCCCTGTGCCACCTTTGCCCAGCTCAGGTGGCTGCGTAAGGTGGCTGTAGGGTGAAGCGCCCTGCAGTTGCTCGTTGACCACAGAAGGTTTTGTACCTGCGGGGCCGTGATGACAAATGCGATTGGGAAGAGAAGCAGAGTTGGCACATTGTCCACTTGGGCGGTGAGCATGGGTGCGAGGTGGGCAGGGGGCAGTGTTTGGGTTGCCAGGGTGATGGGACCATGCGGCGTTGAGGTCGAAGGTAGAGAAGAAATTGCGGGGGTCGGGTGGGGGGTATAACTTTTCTCCCCTTGCCATCGGGTGCTTGTGCAGTGCTGGGCACAATGCCATGTGCGTTGATTATGCTTTGCCAAGAGCGCATCAGGTTTGCTGCAGTGTCTGCTTGAGCGCCCTCCTGGCATCCTAGCTGAGAACGACCCGCCGTGTGTGCCCTCACCTCCTATCCCTCCTCCACGGTCGACAAAGCACCTCCACCACAGTGCCAGAGGTGCCCAGGAACCCCAACGGGCGACCTGCTGCTATTCGCAAACCCGCCCCTGCCGCCACTGCCCGTCTTGGTTTAAGAGTTGCGTCCGCCCTCCCTCGATGGGCCTGCCTGGGTCGCCGGCTAATCCTGCCCGCCCCCCGGTTGGGTGGGCCACCCACCACCACCGCTGGGAGCTGACGGGCTTCCCGCTCCTGAGGCCGGCTCACCAAAATGATTGGGGCTTCGGACTGGCATCAGGCAGGCGGGCAGCCTGACCTCACTGCCCACGTGGTAACCCGCTCACAGTGAAAACCTGCCCCACGCAGTTGGCGCTGAGGCTACTTTCCTGTTCTATTTTCCTTTGTTGCTCTAAACGCCAGAGTCGGCATTAACGGCCACTGGACCCGACCTTTAACAAGACAATGTTACAAAATCTAACATGACTGTATGATTCCGGCATGGTTAGACGTCTCTTTGATAAGCTCAGGTCACATCTCACACCACAATCCAGCATGAGTACGGCAAACAGGGGTCTACTCAAAACTCTTAAACCAATTCGACCTTGGGTCTCTCACAACACAGAGCAAGAGTTGGAATCACAGAATTGTCACAGCGCAGAAGGAGTCCCTTTGGCCCATCACGTCTACATCAGCTCTCTGAACGAGCAACTCACTTAGTGCCTTTCTTCTGCCTTCTCCCTGTAACCCCACAGACGGCTTTTAAAAAAAAAAATAATTGTCCAATTGCCTCTTGAAAGCCTCGATTGCCCCTGCCTCCACCCACACTCTCAGGCAGTGCATTCCGGACCCTGACCACACACTGCTTGGAAAAGTTTTTCCGCATATCGCCTTTGCTTCTTTTGCCGATTAATTTAAATCTGTGCCCTTTCGTTCTTGACCCTCTCACGAGCGGGAACGGTTTCTCCCTATCGACTCTGTCCAGCCCCCTCAGGATTTTGGACACCTCTATCAAATCTCCTCTCGAGCTTTTCTTCCCCAAGGAGAACAGTCCCAGCTTCTCCAATCTATCTTCATCACTGAAGTTCCTCATCCCTGGAACCGTTCTCGTGGATCTTCTCCGCACTCTCTCCAACGCCTTCACATCCTTCCTAAAGTGCGGTGCCCAGAACTGGACACAATACTCCAGCTGAGGTTGAACTAGCGGTTTATACAAGTTCAACATAATCTCCCTGCTCTTGTACTCTATGCCCCTATTGATAAATCCTAGGATACTCTATGCTTTATTAACCGATCCCTCAACCTGTCCCACCGCCTTTAATGATTTATGCACTTATACACCCAGTTCCCTCTGCTCCTGCATCCTCTTTAGAGTTGTACCCTTTATTTTATACTGTCTCTCCATGTTCTTCCTACCGAAATGTGTCACCTCATATTTCTCCACGCTGAACTTCATCTGCCACCTACCTGCCCACTCCACCAAATTGCCTTTGCCCTTTCGAAATTCTACAACGCACAACGTGACATTCAATATATCAGCAACGTGGAGCCAAGAAACTCTTTCGAGTTATCAACAGTCACAGATTGCAACTCTTTTCGAGTACAATCACAGTTCTTGGTTTCCGGGAGTGGGACATGAACCCACAACCCTCTGATTCAAAGGCGAGGGTGCTATGGACTGAGCCACAGCTGACACCTCTGTGGAGCCAAGAAGTTTTTTGGAAACTCTTTCGAGTTACCAACAGTCACAGATTGCAACTCTTTCGAGTACAATCACAGTTCTTGGTTTCCGGGAGTGGGACATGAACCCACAACCCTCTGATTCAAAGGCGAGGGTGCTATGAACTGAGCCACAGCTGACACCTCTGTGGAGCCAAGAAGATGCACTCTGTCTCAACCTCTCCTAATCATTCTGTTACCATGGTTATATGATCCACTTAAGCTCTTCAATCACTTTATTACTATAGACGCGGTGACTAGATTAACATCTCCCTAACTATGAAGATATTGATGAATGGTCTTCAGACTTTCCTTCGGCTCCTCACAAAGCATCTCTGTTCAGTGGAAAGCTGTTTTGTCTCATCATCGGCTCATCCCATATCGGAGTGCACAGGCAGTGTGAACCCCCCACATTCCCACAGCTGGCTTCAAGATGTTGAGGTGGTTGAGCATTGTGCAGTTATCCTTAGCCTACAAGTGCGTCCATCTGCTAAACCGACATTGCCCCATTGAAGGAAACCAGCTGCCCTCGATAGAATCACGGATTTATAGAACAGTTAGAGCACAGCAGAAGGCCATTCGGCCCATCGTATCCATCCTGGCTCACTGCGGCAGCTTCTTAGCTAGCCCCACTCCCCCACCTTTTCCCTGTATCCCAGTTTCTCTTCAGGTTCTAATCCAATTCCCTTTTGAAATCCATGGTTGAATTCTGCCTCCACCACCATCTCAAATCATTCCAGAGCCTAGCCCTGGTATTTTTTTCTCTCCTACTGCCATTGGCTCTTTTGCAAAAATCCCCTGAAAAAAATACCTTCCACCAAGGGGAACAGTTTCTCCCTGTCTACCCTGCCTAGACCCCCTCATGGTTTTGAACACCTCTGTCAAATCTCCCCTCGGCCTTCTCTTGCCTGAGGAGAACAGCCCCTGCTTCTCCGCTCTATCCTCATAACTGAAGCCCTTCACGCTTGGAACCAGCCTCACGAAACTGTCCTCCGTCCTCTCTCAGGCCTTCACATCTCTCCTAAAGCGCAGTGCTCAGAGTCGGACACAATGCTCCAGTTAAGGCTGAACCAGTGTTACATAAGAGTCCATCATTAGCTTCCTTGCTCTTGTACTCTAGGCCTCAATTTATGAAGCCCAGGATCTCGTTCGTCTTTTTAAATACTTTCTCAATCTGCCCGGCCAACTTTTACAGTTTGTACACGTATACCCCCAAATCTCTCTGCTCCTGTACCCACTTTGGAATTGTATCCCTTAATTTCTTGCCCCTGCTTGTCCTCCCTGCCAAACTGTTTCCCTTCACGCATCTCCGCATTAAACTCTATCAACCAGCCTGTCTATGTCCCCTTGAAGCTGCAGCCCTTAAGCCACCCACACTAATCCCTTGGGTCATTATCCTGGGGGTTACCATTGACAAGAAACTGAACTGGACCAGCCATATAAATACTGTGGCTACAAGAGCAGGTCAGAGGCTGGGAATTCTGCAGCGAATAACTCACCCCCTGACTCTGCAAAGCCTGTCCACCATCTACAAGGCACAAGTCAGTAGTGTGATGGAATACTCCCCACTTGCCTGGATGAGTGCAGCTCCCACAACACTCAAGAAGCTCGACACCATCCAGGACAAAGCAGCCCCGCTTGATTGGCACCCCATCCACAAACATTCACTCCCTCCACCACCGACGCACAGTAGCAGCAGTGTGTGCACCCTCTACAAGATGCGCTGCAGGAACTCACCAAGGCTCCTTCGACAGCACCTTCCAAACCCATGACCTCTACCATCTAGAAGGACAAGGGCAGCAGACACATGGGGAACACCACCACCTGCAAGTTCCCCTCCAAGCCACTCACCATCCTGACTGGGAAGTATATCGGCCGTTCCTTCACTGTCGCTGGGTCAAAATCCTGGAACTCCCTCCCTAACAGCGCTGTGGGTGTACCTACAGGGACTGCAGCGGTTAAAGAAGGCGGCTCACCACCACCACCTTATCAAGGGGAAATTAGGGAAGGGCAATAAATGCTGGGCCCAGCCAGTGACGCCCACATTCCATGAATGAATAATAAAAAAACAAAAGGCTTCCTGGATATGAATTGTTGAAGAGGGGGGAGTGATATTGGTGGCTTGGAGACTTGTTTTAGATCAGTCCATGTGCTTTCCCAGCGTTCAGACTGGTTTGGATGATAACCAGTTGGGGTGATGATCCCTGGATCTCTTCATCATTCCGGCTGTTCAATATTTTACTAATGTTCATTGGAAAATAAATTAATGCAGACAAAATGGAGAAACATGCTTTATACTTATTCCAAGCTATTTTCCAATATACCGAATTGTGTAGCATTTGATATTAATGCTACCATTTGGCCCAGCACTTTGATCGCATCCCAATGCAACATTAATAAAACAACATCCCTGTTTGATACTTAGTCTTTCTTTATGATGACTAAATTAACATTGATCAAGAGTTGCTTCAAAGTTAGGATATTATAACCAAGGGATATGGATTGATTTATTCAAACTCCTAATTAATCCGCATGCTTGAGGAGACATACCATTGCTCAGTTTGAAATGCTTGAATAGTCTGAGATACACTGATGGAAATCAATCCCCCTTTCGAACTACGCCATGTCCTGGCTGGTCTCATCAGAATAGCCAGCTTCTTTGATCTGTCAGAGCGGTTTGACTCTGGTTCTCTCACCGACTACCTCTCTCTCCTCACGAGTCTTCCAACGTTTTACCGTTCCTCCCAAAGCTGCCCGAACTCCCTCCGAATTGGTTCTGAGAATTGAGATTGCCACGGCCAAGCCCGAGAATTGGGGGCTCTACTTGCGGATGTGATGCATTTATCTTCCTCATCCTCTTTCTCCCCCCTCCCCACCGCCTACAGAATCATTCACTAGGGGAGGCAGCGGCAACGTCACTGGGCTAGTAATCCAGAGGCCCAGGCTCATGGTATGGGGGACGTGGGTTTAAATCGTGGAATTTAAATTCAATTAATAAATCTGGAATTGAAAGCTAGTCTTTAGTGATGGTGACCATGACAGCCATCATCGATTGTTGGAAAAAACCCACCCCGTTCACCAATGGGTTCTGTATCATCAGCAAACTTCCCAATAAACACGAGTTATCCAGCACCTTAGGACTGCCCTCGGCACGGCTCCACCCTTGCCTCTCCCACCGCAAGCCAACGCATCTCCGGCAATAGAGCTGCCCTCGTGCCCTTGCCCGCCAATGGGCTCTCCCTCGGACCACCCTCTTCGTCATCGGTGTGACTGCTTCGCCGGTGGGCCTAAGGGGTGGGGGCCAGCCGCTACAGCTGCTACGCGATTGCCGTCCAAGCGAACGCCTTGACCAATTTCCTTAACTCCAAGGTCACATCGGCGCGGTGAGGATGCTTGGCTGGCATGAGCAACAACAACTTGCATTATATAGCACCATCAACGTGGTCACACATCTCAAGGCACCTCTTAGGAGCATTATCAGACAGAATTTGACACCAAGCCACATGAGGAGGTATTAGGGCAGGTGGGATTGGGGAGTGTTGATGCCCAACGGGACCTGGGTGCCCGTGTTCATGAGCCACTGAGAGCTGCCATATAGGTGCAGTAGCAATTCGGAAGGCACGTTGGAATTTATTACGAGAGGATTTGAGTACAGGAGTAAAGATGTCTTGCTGCAATTGTATAGAGCCTTGGTGAGACCGCACCTGGTGTATTGTGTACAGTTTTGGTCTCCTTATCTAGGGAAGGATGTACTTGTCATAGAGGGGGTGCCGCGGAGATTCACCAGACTAATCCCTGGGATGGCGGGATTGTCTTATGAGGAGAGATTGAGGAGGCTGAGTATTCTCTAGAGTTTAGAAGGATAAGAGGTGATCTCACTGAAACATACAATATCTTTGCAGGGCTCGACAGGGTGGATGTGGATAGGATGTTTCCCCCTGGCTGGTGAGTCTAGAACCAGGGGACACAGTCTCAGAATAAGGGGGTCGGCCATTTAGGGACTGAGATGAGGAGGAATTTCTTCACTCAGAGGGTTGGTGAATCTTTGGAATTCTCTACCCCAGAGGGGCTGTAGAGGCTCAGTCACGGAGTGTGTTCAAGACTGAGATCGATAGGTTTCTAGATATTAAAGATATCCAGGGATACGGAGGTAATGCGGGAAGATGTTGTTGAGTTAGAAAGTCAGCCTAGTTGAATGGCGAAGTCTGAGGAAGGCATGGATGAAGGTTTGAGCAGTAGATAATCTGAGGCGCGGGCAAATTCAGGTGATATCACTGAGGTGGTAATAGGCGGTGATAATCACTTTCGGGGAGATGGTAGTGTGGTGGCAATGTCACTGCACTAGTCATCCAGAGGCCTAGGCTAATTCTCGGGGGTGGAGGGGGGGTGTGGGGGGTGGGGGGTGGGGGGTGGAGACATGGGTTCGAATCTCACCACAGCCAGCTGGTAGAAGTTAAATTCAATTAATAAGTCTGGAATTATAAAGCTGGTCTCAGTGATGGTGACCATGACAACTACAACTATCATCAATTGTCATAAAAACCCATCTGGTTCACTAATGCCCCCTTTAGGGGTAGGAAATCTGCCATCCTTACCCTGGTCTGGGCCTACATGTGACTCCAGACCCACACAGCAATGTGGTTGTTGACTCTTAACTGCCCCACGGAAAGGGGCCTAGTGAGCCATTCAGTTCAAGGGGCAATTAGGGGGTGGGCAACCTTGCCAGTGACATCCACATCCCGTGAGAGAGTAAATAGGCCACGCTGGTCTTGAGGATGGCACGAGTAGGTGCCTGAAAGCTCAACTGGGAGTTAAGTATAACTTGGTTTGCAGACAGTCGCAGGGGTGGAGTGGGGGGAGGGAAGATGAAGTAAGATGAAAGGGCAGGCACAGGATACAGCTTAACAATCACAAGAGATTGGTCATGCTGCACATGAGCAGAGGAACTCGGAGCAAGTAACATCTAAACTACATACGCGCTCCCGTCTCCGTCGCTGTCATTTCCCCCGACAGGTACAAGCTGCACAAGAAAGGATGTCTGAAATAAACCAGGGGATTGGCTTCCCGTGCAGAAGCATTTATCCAGAGGTAGCCCGGCATGCCCCATTTTAACCTAATTTGTCGGACTCTCGGGCAAAATGCCTTGGACAGTTCAGACAGAATTTGCAAGCAGCTACCCAGTGGACTTCGGCGATTAGCCAAGATGAACCATAATCATCGCTGATTGAAGGTGGACATTGAAGGTGGGATCGAGCGGTTTTAATGAATTGTCCCTGGTGTGGAGATTTAGGATTATGTCGACTGTGTTTTTCAACAGGGAGTTAGTCACACCGCTCTGGTGAGTCAGCCAGCCATGTCACAGTGAGGAGCACTGTCAACTATGAGTCAGAAGGTTCAAGCCCCCACTGCCAAGGCTTAATCGCAAACAACCTAGTGCAGTGCTGAACGAGTGCTGCACTGTCGGGGGCGGGCGGCCAGCTTTTGTCACACCGAGATCCAACCCGGCCTCTCGGGCGAACGTCGGGAATCTCACGGCCGTGCACGAAAGCCAAAATACCGCGGATGCTGGGGGTCGGAAGCAAAGCCCGGGAATGCTGGGAAAAACTCAGCAGGCCCGACAGTGGAGAGGGGGACGGGGTTGACGTCTCGAGTCCGTTCGCGGCCCTTCTTCGGAGCTCGGGGTTGGCCACCCTACGATGGGAGGAGGAGCAGGAGGGGGAGTTCTACCCGGTGTACCAGGCCCCGATGGCTACCCCCTCACCCAATGCCACGCTAGAAAAGAAGAGATGATCTCGTCTTTATTACGCTGTTCACTGAGTTCAAATACACTGCTGCTTTTCACTACATTGCCAGCACCCCAAGAGCACCTGATTTTTAAAAATGTATTCATTCATGGGGTGTGGGTGTCGCCAGCATTTATTGCCCATCCCTAATTGCCCCTTGAGAAGGTGGGGGTGAGCTGCTGCAGCCCCTGTGCCGTAGGTACACCCACGGTGCTGTTAGGGAGAGAGTTCCAGGATTTTGACCCAGCGACAGTGAAGGAACGGCCGATATATTTCCAAGTCAGGATGGTGAGTGGCTCGGAGGGGAACTTGCAGGTGGTGGTGTTTCCCATGTGTCTGCTGCCCTTGTCCTTCTAGGTGGTAGAGGTCGAGGGTTTGGAAGGTGCTGTTGAAGGAACCTTGGTGAGCTTCTGCAGAGCATCTTGTAGATGGTACACACACTGCTGCTACTGTGCGTTGGTGGTGGAGGGAGTGAATGTTTGTGGATGGGGTGCCAATCAAGCGGGGCTGCTTTGTCCTGGACGGTGTCGAGCTTCTTGAGTGTTGTGGGAGCTGCACTCATCCAGGCAAGTGGAGAGTATTCCATCACACTCCTGACTTGTGCCTTGTGGACAGGTTTTGGGGAGTCAGGAAGGTGAGTTACTCGCTGCAGAATTCCCAGCCTCTGACCTGCCCTTGTAGTCATGGTGTTTAGATGGCTGGTCCAGTCCAGTTTCCGGTCAATGGTAACCCCCCAGGATGGTGCAGCATTTTGGGATGTCGTGAAAGGTGTTGTGGAAATGTCTTATCGTCTGACGAGGGCTTTGGGTCTCCAATTAAACTGTCCCCTGGGGGCTGTGCCAGCCACCAGTATCTGCCACTTAATCACTTGGATTTGGCGTTTCACGGTGACCAGGCCCACTACCTCACTTGACCAGCCCATCCAAAGTGCTGGTACCCGTTCTGGGACTGGTGCACAAGGGTTGGGAGCCTTGATAGTATTTACCTCAGAGAACCCTCCTCCCAGTGTCTTCTGAGGAGTTCTGCTCCTGACATAGACCTACAGGAAAAAGACAAAAGGCAAGAACTTCCATGAACAGTCCTGTCTGAGAGGCCGTATCTATTAGGCAATCTTGTACAGACTGGGGCTCTTTTCTGCAGAAAAGAGAAGGCTGAGGGGTGACCTGGTGGAGGCCTTTAAGATTATGAAGGGGTTCGATAAGGTAGACATGGAGAAGATGTTTCCACTTGTAGGAAAAGCCAGAACTAGGGGGCCATAAATATAAAATAGTCACTGTTAAATCCAATCGGGAATTCAGGAGAAACTTCTTTACCCAGAGAGTGGGGAACTCGCTACGGCAGGGAGTGGTCGAGGTGAATAGTATAGATGCATTTCAGGGGGAAGCTCGATAAGCACATGAGGGAGAAAGGAATAGAAGGATATGTTGATGGGGTGAGATGAAGAGTTGTGGGGGGAGGGGGGTGAGGCAAAGCATGAACACTGGCCTGGATCGATTTAGCTGATTGGCCTGCTCCTGTGTTGTAGATTCAATGAGTGGTACGTAATATACATCTATGATCCAAGCCAGTTGCTTAAGCAGAAACCACAACGCAGAGCTTTTTGTTAATTGAGAGGATTTATTGACTTGTTCAGTCTTGCAGCTCTCCTCCCACACAACCCAGTGTCCCAGCAGCCCCCTATTTATACGTGCTCAAAGTGCTTAATTAAACAATGCTCTTAACCTGTGTTAACCTAACAATATCACCAACACACCATTAACATTAAGTATTATCGAATCATTTCGCTTCCATTGAGCTACGCTAGGTCCTTTTCGGTCAGTTTGCCTGAAATTGGCCAAACCCGAACGAAAGGTGGTGGCATTTCAAGCCCGAGTCACATCTAGTGCCAAATGAGCTCCCGCCATTTTTATGCCCCCCACCCCAGTTTTAAAAAGCATCGCTTGAAACCGGCCTCTACCCACCAAACCTGGCCGCGTTCAAATGCATCGCCCCGGCTGGTGTTTGCTAATTTACACCTGCTAAAGCCCCTTCGAGGAGGCCCTTAAAATGAAAGCGATTCCTTTGGGCGCTGGGTCATTAATGGGCAATAATTTTGCGGTCATTTTGAACATGACTTCATTCTCAAAATTGACGAAGCCACTCACAGCTGCGCTCCGACGTAACTCGCAAATGTTTTTTTTTTGTACATTTTGTTGAAGTTACTTTCCATAAATTAAAATCAGATTGCTCGCAGGTGGTGGGTTGACACCCTGATTAAAAATACATTTTATTTTTTGCGATAAACCCTTTCGCAGCTCTCTTAATCAAGCCACCCCAGGTTACCACTCTAAATATAATGAGGAATATTTTTAATGCCAATTTTTTAGAAACAAAATGTGACATTTTAATATGCTACCCAATAGCGCTTGCTCACGACAGATTTTGCATTTGGCTTTATGTCAACGAGTTTGAGCAGAGACTTGAGAAAAATGCACTTTCCCAAATGGACTCAATTCTGGTGCAAATGTCTCCCCGATCTCTTATTGCCCCCAAAGTGGGGACTTTGAAAAAAATCCTTTCACGGCAAAGTCAGCATTTATTGCCCATCCCTAATTGCCCCTTGAGAAGGTGGGGGGTGAGCCGCCTTCTTGAGCCGCTGCAGTCCCTGTGGTGTAGGTACACCCGCATTGCTGTTAGGGAGGGAGTTCCAGGATTTTGACCCAGCGACAGCGAAGGAACGGCCGATATGTTTCCAAGTCAGGATGGTGAGTGGCTCGGAGGGGAACTTGCAGGTGGTGGTGTTCCCGTGTGTCTGCTGCCCTTGTCCTTCTAGGTGGTAGAGGTTGCGGGTTTGGAAGGTGCTGCCGAAGGAGCCTTGGTGAGTTGCTGCAGTGCATCTTGTAGATGGTACACACACTGCTGCTACTGTGCGTCGGTGGTGGAGGGAGTGAATGTTTGTGGATGGGGTGCCGATCATGCGGGGCTGCTTTGTCCTGGACGGTGTCGGGCTTCTTGAGTGTTGTGGGAGCTGCACTCATCCAGGATGAATGAAAGGCAATATTGAAGAGGAGATCTGCTTGAAAGGGGAAAGAGCTCACATTCGAACTCTTGAGCTAGTAACCTGCTCACCTTATTCACTAGTCTGCACATGAAACAGTGCGACACACACACACAGACACATTTCGAAAAATCGACAGGACACTCAATGCACATCTGGCCAGCAGCGGGGGAACAGTCATTTAGCAAATTAGCTCAAACCCACCCCCCACACACAAATGTCTCAAAACCCTCTCTGCGATCTGCAATAAATCAGCAAGGTGATACACAGCAACATTACACTCACCTGAAAGCAACCTGCTTTTTATTCAGGCTGTCATTTGGCTGTTAATATTAAACCAGCTTATATTTCGCCTCTCTTCTATTTTTACTTAGTTCTGTTGAAGGGTCATTCGGACTCGAAACGTTAACTGTGTCCCTCTCCGCAGATGCTGCCAGACCTGCTGAGTTTTTCCAGGTATTTTTTTGTTTCTGACTTGGCTGTTAAACCTGTCCAGCAGCTAATTCGCTAGTCAGTCAACCCCCTCCCTTATCTGGTTTCCAACCCGCCAATTAAACCTGTCACGCTCGATAATGGAATGTTTAAAAAAATTGCTCCCTGGGATGGCGGGGTGGGGGCACTGCAGGTGATTATGTATTTATTGCCCACCCTCTATTTGCCCTTGAGAGCTGAATGGCCATTGAAGAATCAGCCACATTGCTGTGAGGTCTGGAGTCACATGTGAACCAGATTAGGTAAGGACAGGACATTAGTGACAACTAATGGTCACCATTAAACCTTTTCTGTTTTAAAACTCCAGATTGTTAACTATCTGCCATTCAAACCCAGCTCCCCCAGAGGATTACCCTGGACCTCTTGTCTGTGAAGAGGGTATTCCCTCCCATCCTGCAACTACCACGTAGGCCAGTTGAAGAGGAGAAACTACAATCCCCGACCACACAGCGACCACAGAGACTTGGGCTTCCTTTACCGGTTTTATTCAAGCCTATGCAAGGGAGCCGCAATCATTCCTAAGAATGAAGACCAAACTCCCAGATTGATCACATTTCATTACTTTTGTGCTTTTCCTTATCACAATACATTTGAATACATCCAATCGGTAACCTACACATTGGTGCCATGTTAAAACTATCCTATTGAATACATAAACATGTGATTTTGCTAACCAATTATTCTAAAGGGTGTATACATAATTATATTATGCAATCAAAATTAAAACACGCACGCAAAGACCTTGGTTCTCACAACTCAAGACCGCTTGTGTTTCATCAAAGACCTCTCTTTGTCTTTGTATGTCCTCCCATATCTAAGCTAAACCATCTGCCCCGTCCCTACCTGAGAGGGGAGTATACCTAATCTAACTTCGTGTTATGTTTTATCGCCAGTCCAACTCTCAAGGCTTCACCGCATCGTTACACCACTTGAATGGTTCTGCCCGTGGCTGGACGTTAGCTCATCTCTTGAAGCTGTGTAAATCACACAAGCTCAAAGCTCCTCGGTGTGCAACGTCCATCTGCTTACCCTCAGCTGTCAATAGGTTTAGCATCCACGGCTGCTTGGAGGCTTGAAGTGTTCTTCAGTAAATTCTTACAGTGTTCTTTTTTAGCATTTTTAATTTTCCCCTAACATCTGGTAACAATACCACTATCGCCCCCATATTTATACACAGGAGTTTACTGATGACCAGTGGAGGTGTTTGGTGAATGTGTCACTCTCCGTCCTGATCCCAGCTCACCTCACTCATGCCTCTGTTAAGGATATACTTGCCATAGAGGGAGTGCGATGGAAACTCACCAGACGGATCCCTGGGATGGCGGGATTGTCTCATGAGGGGGAGACGGAGGGAACTGGGCCTCTATTCTCTAGAGTTTCAAAGCGTGAGAGGTTGCTCCCCCTGCATTGAAACTTCCGAAAGTTTTACAGCGCCAGGCCAGCGACGCCCACGCCCCACGGGCGAATAAATGTAAAACATTTTAAAAGGTCGGGCGGCTCTGTTTCTCGGTCGCCTCAATGTGCGCTGCCTCCCCTCGGTGGCTGGACGCTTTTACCCAGGCCAGAACCTTTAGCTCGGGCCGGCGTGTGCGCACCTGACCCGGATGAGCTTGAAACGCCGACGTCAACGCGATAGTTCGGTCGGTGGGCGAGCGCTGGAGCTGGTATCGCGCCTGCCCGGCAATTAAGAGGCCTGCTAAGGCCATTAAGTTATCAACTGGCGTTAATTTTACACAGGGTAATGCTCTGGGAGAGCTGGGGCTGAATCCCACTCATGGCAGGTGGTTAATAATCTGGAATTTAAAAAAAAAGATTTAATGGTGACCATTAGTTGTCACTAATGCCCTGCCCTTACCTGGTCTGGTTTACAGGTGACTCCAGACCTCACAGCAACGTGGCTCATTCTTCAATGGCCACTCAGCTCTCAAGGGGCAACGGCTGACGGGCAGGCGAGAAGGTTTTTTGGAAACCTCGTCCACGGGCCAGGGAGAGGAGAAAACGAGAGGGGGAAAGGGAGGGAGGTGGCGGGGGTGGGATGGGGTGGGGACGGAGGTAGGGAACGAGGGTTGAGAGGGAAGGAGAGAGGGAGGGTGGTGGGGGAGAGAAGGGGATTGTGGGGGGGGGGGAATGGAGTGGGGGGGGTGGGAGAGGGAGGGTGGGAGAGAGGAGGGAGGGAGGGGTGAAGGGAGGGAGGGGGGAGAGGGAATGGGAGGGAGGGTGTAGAGAGGGAGGGTGAGGATGTTAGCACAGCTGAAGCGATCTGTTTGCGATGACTCTTCCCTTGAGAACTGCCAGATCCTCAAACCATGGATGGTAAAGTATACAAGACAGGAATTTTGAGTCATACTGCCTGCAACAAAACACCCTGAGCTGTTGACTTTAATTAATTTCCCGGTAATCTGTAATTATTTTTAAAAAACACTTCCCTATTTTTTTCTCAAGATGATGTTGGATCGTCTGCTTCATGATCTGCTTGTGAAGTGTTACATTTTCCTCTTGGTGGAAGAGCCCTTGGAACCTGAACCTTGGCGTTATCTTT
The DNA here is from genome assembly GCF_964194155.1 of Cetorhinus maximus. Classification (NCBI taxonomy): domain Eukaryota; kingdom Metazoa; phylum Chordata; class Chondrichthyes; order Lamniformes; family Cetorhinidae; genus Cetorhinus; species Cetorhinus maximus. The sequence goes on from NC_135909.1 coordinate 3,866,733, forward strand.
TACTCCTTTCACCCTCCCGACAGGTGGTGTTGTGGTAATGTGGCAATCCAGAGGTCCCCCAGACTAATGCTCTGTGTGACATGGGTTCAAGCCCCACCATGGCAGCGAGCGGAATCTGCCAAGTTGAATTAAATTCAATAAAGCTGGGATTGAAAAACACATCTCAGTCATGGTGACCATGACAACTACCGTTGTTAAAAACCCCATCTGGTGCACTGATGTCTCTTTAGGGGAAGGAAATCTGCCGTCCTTACCCGGTCTGGGCCTACATGTGACTCCAGACCCCACAGCAAATGTGGTTGACTCTGAAATGGCCGAGCGAGACACTTAGATGTATCCAGGGAGGTGTCATAATCTTGCTCCCTTATTCTTGACGACTTTATCATCTCGAAACCAACCCTTAATCCCCAATTTCTCGAGCCTTTCCTTATAACTATAAGCTCTTAAACCCTAGGGTAAATCTAGTGAAGCTTTAATGTTGACAAACTGTTACAACGACTTGGGCATTTAATGGCAACTTTAATGTAATAAAATGTCCCAAGGTGCCTCACAGGAGTGTAAGAGAAGCAATGTTTGATCCCGAGCCGCATAGGGAGAGGTTAGGGGCAGGTGGTCAAAAGCTCGGTCAAAGAGGAGGGTTTTAAGGAGCATCTTAAAGGAGGAGAGAGAGGTGGAGAGGTTTAGGGAGGGAATTCCTGAGATTCAGCCCCAGGCAGCTGAAGGAATGTCCGCCAGTGGTGGCATGGTTGACATCGGTGGTTGTGCAAGTGGCCAAAATTGGAGGAGTGCAACAATCTCAGAGGGTTGTCGGAGTTACAGGGGTGTGGATTCAGTTAATGAAATAGATCTGAAATTCAAAAGCACCCTCGAATGGTGACCAATTTATGTAAACTTACACCTGATTCACTAACGTCCCCTTTAGGGAAGGAAATCTGCCCTCCTTACCCGGTCTGGGCCTACACGTGACTCCAGACCCACCGCAAATGTGGTCGACTCTTAACTGCCCCCCTCTGAAATGGCCTCGCCAGCCATCAGTTGTATTCAAGAAGGCGGCTCACCATCACCTTCTCAAGGGGCGATTAGGGATGGGCAATAAATGCTGGGCCCAGCCAGCGACGCCCACGTCCCGTGGATAAATAAAAACATTTTCGAATCCCTTGCAAACTGGTTAATTTGTTATATTCAAATGTTCGTGGTCCAGAACGGTGTGATTTTAGTTTTATCTTGACTTTCCCAGAGCGTCTGAATAAAAGCTCCTCCGACTTACCCGCAAAGCTGAATTCTCGTTGGCGTTCCCGATGAGCTGTTGACCGGACATGTGACTTTGCCAGAGGGTTCAAGCCTTGTTTGAGCCATATATATCCTTCTCTGCCTGAGAGGTCAGATTTAGGGATGAGGCACCACAACAGGATGTCAACAACATTGACCCTGAGTTGGAATCGTTGGCTGTGGCTAAATGGCCAGCTCCCTTATCTCTGTAGACCAGATGGTACTAGGTTCAGGTCCCCCCCTCCAGGACCTGTGACGCTACTTCAAGGAAGTGTCTTGGCCTAAGAGTTATCCCTCGATCAACATCATGTTGTTGTCTGTGGGAGTGATATATGCTGCATGCAAATTGACCACCTACATTACAGCTGAGACCACATTTTCGAAGTACCTCATTGGCTGCTAAGCACAAGGACATGGTGGTCATGCAAGGTGCTATATAAATGCAAGCCTTTCTTTCTTAGGAAGCAACGTAAGAACTGGAGGAGGCCACTCAGCCCCTCGAGCCTGTTCTGCCATTCAGTGGCTGATCTGTGACCTGACTCCATACTCCAGCCTTTGCCCCATGTCCCTTAATATCTTTGGTTAACCCAAATCTATCTATCCCAGGTTTGAAATCAATCGATCCGGCATCGATCGCCTTTTGCGGGAGAGAGTTTCCAAACTTCGCCCACCCTTTGTGTGTGAAAGTGTTTCCTAACTCCTGAAAGGTCTGGCTCCCAGTTTTAGACTCTGCCCCCCCCTAGTCCGAGACTCCCCCAACCAGCGGGAATAGTTTCTCTCCATCCACTCTATCTGTTCCCCCTTCATATCTGGAAAACTTTGATCAAATTCCCCCTTAACAGTCTATATTCCAGGGAACATGACCCTAGTTTGTGCGATCTCTCCTCGTAATTTAACCCTCGGGGTCCATGTGGTCGAGTGGAACTGGGCTGTGACTCTTTCGCTTCTTTGGACATGGGGCAAGTGCAGGACTGAGAAAGAGTTTAAGGGAGCCCATCTCTGTATTGTTACCTGAAAAAAATGACTGGTTTAATGAGTCTCAGGACTAACAATCACATTTTAATAATAGAATTGACTACTGAAACTATATGGGGACTTTTGAGTGACTGTGTTGTCTGACCGACATCGGGTCCCTCGATTTTAATATTCTCGCCCTTGCTGAGACTTCCTTCCAACTCCTCCAAGGCCCCCTCCCCTCCCTATCTCTCAGTAAACTCCTTTAGCCCCACAACCGTCCGAGATCTCTCCGCTCCTCCAATTCCGGCCTCTTGAGCATCCCCCCGATTTCCCCTCGCTCCACCTTTGGGCGGCCGGGCCTTCAGCTGCCTGGGGGGGGACCCTAAGCTCTGGAATTCCCTCTCTAAACGTCTCCGCCCTCTCTCTCTCTCTCTCTCTCCCTCCGCACTAAAGCCGATCTCTTTGGCCGAGTTTTTTGTCACGTGTCCCAAAACATCCCCTTGGGGTGACTCGGGGGGTCAAATATTCGTTTGGTAACGCCCCTGGGAAGCATCTTGGGGCATTTCGCCAAGTTAAAGGTTAAATGAGCCATGTAGCCCCAGCCTGGCTTACACGTGACTCCAGACCAACAGCAAATCTGCCTCCCCCTTACCCCGGTCCGGTCTACACGTGACTCCAGACCCCACAGCGACGTGGCCCACTCTTAAACGGCCGAGGGAGCCGCTTGTCTCAAGGGCCTTAAGGGGACGGGCAAGGCCAGCGCATACCTCAGCCCCCGGTGCCCGTGTCCCATGAAAGAATGTTTAAAAAAAAATACAAGGAGCTGCCACAGAGTTATGAGGTTTGTGCCGTCCTCTCTGCAATGGAGCAAGTGGGGGGGGGCGGCTGGTGGGGGAATATATCAAACAGACACAGGCTTCAGAAGCCCGAGAGGGGTTTGAAGGAATCCTGTCATGTCTTCGGCTCAGCCTCGAACGGTAACACACATTCAGCATTGTAAAGGTTCAGAAATAACTTTCATCTGAGAGTCCTGACAAGTGGGATCAAGCTGTTTAAAAAAATGCATTTCAAAAGCGACCACCCAACCCCTCCGGAGGGGGGCCCTTGCTTTTATTTCTTTCCTCAGTCTCGTGCTCACGGTTCCATCTTCCCTCTTTCCCTTCCTGCGATCGGTTGTCTTCACTTTAGCAGCATCGTTGGTGTTACATTTTGGAGAGACAACGGCCACAGTAACTTGCGTTTAACACGGGCGCTGTGGGGTCTGGAGTCACGTGTAGGCCGGACTGGGTTAAGAGGGTGAGGGGCATATTTGCTGTGGGTCTGGAGTCATGTGTAGGCCGGACTGGGTTAAGGGGGGACAGATTTGCTGTGGGTCTGGAGTCACGTGTAGGCCAGGAAGGGTTAAGGGGGGGCAGATTTGCTGTGGGGTCTGGAGTCACATGTAGACCGGACCGGGTAAGGACGGCAGATTTCCTCCCCTAAAGGGGACAATTAGTGAACCAGATGGGGTTTTTCTAACAATCGGTGATGGTCGTCATGGTCACCACTAGCTTGATAATTCCAGAGTTACTAATTGGATTTAAATTCCCACGTGTTGGGATTTGAACCCGCGTCCCCAGAGCACGAGCCTGGGCCTCTGGGTGGCCAGCCCAGTGACAGCACCACCGTCTTCCCCCCAAAGCGGCGGCTGCCTGCTGACGCATAGGCCATGTTTAATTTAATCGGTAGCGATGCTGCGAAGCAACTCTGGCCGGGACGGCGGCGGGGTGTGGGGGGGTCAAACAGCTCGACTCGCGACTCAGGGGAGAAACCCCGGCTCCCTTCTGAGAGGCGGCCGCCATTTTACCGCCAGCCCGGCCTACGCAGCAGGGGGCAAACGGCCAGCCTCCTCGAACGCCACGGGATCAAACTTGGCCCTTGCAATGGGCCCTCCCCATCCCCTCGCAGCTCTTGCCAATCCACCCCCCACCACCATCTCCCGCCTTCCATTTGCTCTTCGCTTCGAGAATCTAAGGGGTCGCTGGTTAAAAATAAGGGGTCGCCCATTCAAGACAGGGATGAGGAGAATCTTTTTCTCTCAGAGGGTAGCGAGTCTTTGGAACTCTCTTCCTCAAAAGGCGGAGGAAGCAGAGCCTTTGAACATCTTTAAGGCAGAGGTAGGTAAGTTCTCCACGAGCAAGGGGGTGAAAGGTTATCGGTGGGGGGGGTGGGTGGGAATGTGGGGTTGAGGTGGCAGTCAGATCGGCCGTGATCTCATTGAGTGGTGGAGCAGGCTCGAGGGGCCGAGTGGCCTCTCTCCTGCTCCTAATTTGGATGTTCCTTTAGATCCCGCTTTCTCCCCATACCCTTTGATCCCTTTTGCCCCAAGAGCTATATCTAACTCCTTCTTGAAAACATACAATGTTTTGGTCTCAACTACTTTCTGTGGTAGCGAATTCCACTCTCTGGGTGAAGAAATTTCTCCTCATCTCAGTCCTAAATGGTCTACCCCGTATCCTCAGACTGTGACCCCTGGTTCTGGGCTCCCCTCACCATCGGGAACATCCTTCCTGCATCTACCCTGTCTGGCCCTGTTAGAATTTTATATGTTTCTATGAGATCCCCTCTCATTCTTCTGAACTCCAGCGAATATAATCCTAACCGACTCCATCTCTCCTCATATATCAGTCCCGCCATCCCAGGAATCAGTCGGGTAAACCTTCGCTGCACTCCCTCTATAGCAAGAACATCCTTCCTCAGATAAGGAGAGCAAAACTGCACACAGTATTCCAGGTGTGGTCTCACCAAGGCCCTGTGCAATTGCAGCAAGACATCCCTGTTCCTGTACTTGAATCCTCTGGCTATGAAGGCCAACATACCACTTGCCTTCTTTACCGCCGGCTGCACCTGCATGCTTACCTTCAGCGACTGGTGTACGAGGACACCCATGTCTCGTTGCACATCCCCCTCTCTCAATTTACAGCCATTCAGATAATAATCTGCCTTCCTGTTTTTGCTACCAAAATGGATAACCTCACATTTTTCCACATTATACTGCATCTGCCATGCATTTGCCCACTCACTCAGCTTGTCCAAATCACACTGAAGCATCTCTGCATCCTCCTCACAGCTCACCCACCCACCCAGCTTTGCGTCATCTGCAAATTTGGAGGTATTGCATTTAATTCCCTCATCTAAATCATTAATATGTACTGTGGCTACAAGAGCAGGTCTTTACAGAGTGGGGAGAATGTGGAACTCGCTACCACAGAGAGGGGTTGAAGCAGATGGCACACATATATCTATCAACATCCTGAGGAGTTACCACTGACCAGGAACTGAATTGGACCAGCCATATAAATACTGTGACTACAAGAGCAGGTCAGAGGTTAGGAATCCTGCGGCGAGTAACTCACCCCCTGACTCCCCAAAGCCTGTCCACCATCTACAAGGCACAAGTCAGGAGTATGATGGAATACTCACCACTTGCCTGGATGAGTGCAGCACCCACAACACTCAAGAAGCTCGACAGCATCCAGGACAAAGCAGCCCCGCTTGATTGACACCCCATCCACAAACATTCACTCCCTCCACCACCGATGCACAGTGGCAGCAGTGTGTGTACCATCTACAAGATGCACTGCAGGAACTCACCAAGGCTCCTTCGACAGCACCTTCCAAACCCACGACCTCTACCATCTAGAAGGACAAGGGCAGCAGATACACGGGAACACCACCACCTGCAAGTTCCCCTCCAAGCCACTCACCATCCTGACTTGGAAATATATCGGCCGTTCCTTCACTGTCGCTGGGTCAAAATCCTGGAACTCCTTCCCTAACAGCGCTGTGGGTGTACCTACACCACAGGGACTGCAGTGGCTCAAGAAGGCGGCTCACCACCACCTTCTCAAGGGGCAATTAGGGATGGGCAATAAATGCTGGGCCCAGCCAGCGACGCCCACATCCCACAAAAGAAAAGTCATACGGGTTCGAAAGGTTAACTCTGTTCCTCTCCCCACAGGTGCTGCCAGACCCGCTGAGTTTCCCCAACATTTTCTGCTCTTGTTCCAGACTTCCAGCACCCACAGTGTTTTGCTTTTATCTCAGTTCTGGTATCATCTTTTTGCAGCCTCCCAATGTACCATGCCAGGGGTATACATGTTTGTATATTGCACAGTGCTGTAAGTGTACAAAATCAGCAGAAACTCTGTGGGCTATGCTTCTCCCATGCAAGATGAAGCCTCTTGTGGTCCATGACAGCATTTTGGTGCACACTTGAAGCTACCAATCAGCTAATCACACGATCACCTTGGGCAGAATTTTTAGGCCCCATTGTAGCAGGGGCAGGTCAGAAAATGAGGTGAGCCATGCAAAACCCAGAAGGTAAATACAGTTGGGACCAGTATTCTTATTTCCCAGTTTTTTACTGGTGTTCCATTTTAAGGTATACAAGACCAGTTCAGACCAGTATTCTTATTTCCCAGTTTTTACTGGTGTTCCATTTTAAGGTGTACAAGACCAGTTGGGACCAGTACTCTTATTTCCCAGTTTTTACTGGTGTTCCATTTTAAGGTATACAAGACCAGTTGGGACCAGTACTCTTATTTCCCAGTTTTTACTGGTGTTCCATTTTAAGGTGTACAAGACCAGTTGGGACCAGTACTCTTATTTCCCAGTTTTTACTGGTGTTCCATTTTAAGGTATACAAGACCAGTTCGGACCAGTACTCTTATTTCCCAGTTTTTACTGGTGTTCCATTTTAAGGAATACAAGACCAGATCGGACAAGTGCTCTTATTTCCCAGTTTTTACTGGTGTTCCATTTTAAGGTATACAAGACCAGTTGGGACCAGTACTCTTATTTCCCAGTTTTTACTGGTGTTCCATTTTAAGGTTAACAAGACCAGTTCAGACCAGTACTCTTATTTCCCAGTTTTTAACTGGCATTCCATTTTAAGGTCTACAAGACCAGTTCGGACCAGCACTCTTATTTCCCAGTTTTGTACCGTTTTTTGTTTTTGTTTTCAATTTTGGTGGGACCGTAAAATTCTGCTGGCGTAAAATTCCAACCCCCCCACCACCACCCTGGTTCCCATTTTGAGGACCATAGGTTTTGGGGACTCCTGGACTGTTAGATTCTTTTGTTTGCCCCCCACACACCCCACCTGACCCCCATTTCCCTCTTTCTCTCCCTCTCTCCCTCCCTCCCTCTCTGTCTCTATCTATCTGTCTGTCTGTCTATCTATCTATCTATCTATCTATCTATCTATCTATCTATCTATCTATCTATCTATCTATCTATCTATCTATCTATCTATCTATCTATCTATCTATCTATCTATCTATCTATCTATCTATCTATCTATCTATCTATCTATCTATCTATCTATCTATCTATCTATCTATCTATCTATCTATCTATCTATCTATCTATCTATCTATCTATCTATCTATCTATCTATCTATCTATCTAACTAACTATCTGTCTGGTTTGGTTTATGATTCATCCATGCAAAGGCTTTTCCACTTTTCCAGTCTCCAGTGGGGGAATGCAGGCTGTGCCTGGTAGCTGCAGCCAAGGGAGCAAGGTCCAGCGGCAGAGCTGTCCAGCACACCACACACCTGATTTTAGCTGCAGCCAAGGGAGCTGTCCAGCACACCAGACTCCTGATTTTAGCTGCAGCCACGGGAGCTGTCCAGCACACCAGACTCCTGATTTTAGCTGCAGCCACGGGAGCTGTCCAGCACACCAGACTCCTGATTTTAGCTGCAGCCACGGGAGCTGTCCAGCACAGCACACTCCTGATTCTCTTTTTATATATATATTGGCACTGGGCGGCGAGACTCGGGCGTCAACGTAAAACCCGACCGCAAAAAATTTTGGGTTTCGGGGGGGGGTGGAGGGCTTTGGAGTAGAGCAAATGAAAGCAAAGGCAGCCTGTGATTGGTGAATGGAGGCTGCCCATCAAACCTTTATACCGGTTTCTCCCCCCACCCCCACTCCCTCCCTAGGTGATGGGGACAAGCCTCTGACTGTCAGTCACCCAGCCCGGGCTAGGCAGATTGGCCGGTGCTCCTGTCTTGCAGGCTGCGGGGAGGCAGGGTCTGGATACTGGTTCGTGCAGGGGAGGGTGGTGTCGCCTGGGAGGAGGAGGAGGAGGAGGGGAGGGAGTGGGGAGGGGGGGGGCGGTGCGGGCTTGTGTGTGTAGCTTTTTAATGTTGAGAGTCGGTGCTGAGGGATGCAGGAGGGAGAGGAGCAGCAGCATCAGCATCAGCAGCATCATCATGTTGTTCGTGAGCAGCCCCTGAAACAGCGGAGAGGAAAAAAACACCATCACTAGCACTGCCACAGGTAAATGCAATGCAATCTCCAGCACCTTCTCTCTATTGTGCACCGCTTGTGTGTTGTAATGGGGTTTTTTTTTATATTGGATACGCACACACACACAAACACACAGACACACACATAAAGAACAACGTTGTTCATATGGCATTTTGTCTAGTGTGTGTGTGTGTGTGTGAGGGGGCTTTACAGCATCAGCCAGAGCTGGGGTTCCTGTCTCTCTGTGTGGAGCCAAACTTAGAGAGGGAGTAGGGAGTAGGGGTGGGGTGGGGGGAATGAGGGAGGGGAATGGGGTGGGAGGGGAAGGGGAGGAGGAGGAAAGGGAGGGTGGGGAAGGGGGAGGGGATGGGGAGGGGGGAGGGGTTGGGGTGGGGAGGGAGTGGGTGGGGAGGGAGGGGGTGAGGGAGGGGGAGAGGGAGGGGGTGGAGGGGAGGGGAGGGAGGGGGGTGGGGGAGAAGATGGGGGAGGGAGGAGGGAAGGGAGGGGGGAGGGGGAGAGTGAGGAGGAGGAAGGGGAGGAGGGAGGTGGGGGAGGTGGAGGGAAGGGGTTGGAGGGAGGGGAGGGGAGGGGGCAGGAGGGGGAGGGAGGAGGAGGGGGAGGAGGGGGTGAGGGAAGGGGAGGTGAGGAGAGGGGAAGGAAGGGGAAGGGGAGGGGGCAGGGAAGAGGATGGGAGTAGGGGAGGGAGGAGGGGAGGAGGGAGAGGGGAGTAGGGGAGGGGTAGAGGGGAGGGGAGGGACGGATGGGGGGCCAGGGGGGTGACGGAGTGGAGGACTGAGGGGACAGAAGGTGGAGGGAGGGTGAAGGGGGAGGGTGTGGACGATGGAGGGTAGGGGAGGGGCAG